>NC_058030.1:12333720-12514904 GCF_019176455.1 Solea senegalensis | reverse complement strand
GGTTACAAGTTCTTGTTTTATACTCTAGAGGTCACTGTTGGCTCAGTTTATGAGAATGATGCTCAGGGTGTTGCTTGCCTTTTATAGTGCACAATTTACCAGAATTATAATGAACTGTTGTGAAATGTTCTTTAATGTCAGTCAACCTTCAGAATGACGATGCATTTTATGTGCACATACATAATACATGGGTATTTTATTGCCTTGTAACTTGTCTATCAAAAACAGAGTAAGATAAACTGAATGTGACTCATTTCACTCCAACTAAAACAAACACCCCATTAAACTTAACCATGTCAGTGGTTAGTTTGCATTAGCTTTAATCAAAGATTGCAAATGTGTTGTGTGTTGTGTCAGTCAGTATAACGCAGGGTGACACCGGACCCAGACTCACTCTCTCAGAGCAGGTTACAGCTGCAGATTGCACTGGAATGTCTGTGCACTTACCTCAAAGCAGACTCTCAGTAAACCCAGTAAACATCAACCATCACTGTCTTTTATGAGGATCCTCGGTGCATGTTTGTATGTTTCAGTTGAAACGTCATTAAAGATGTCTGGTTTATGCACACAGCAAACAGGCCAGGGAAGCTTGTTCCTGACTGGTCCATAGCTCGGAGAGCCTGGAAGAACCGGAGTACAGCTTGATTTCACTGGAGAACTTTCGAGGGGAGTTGTTGTCGTGCTTCAGGACTCTCCCAAATCCTGAGATTAGATTTTAGGAACCAAGGCAGACTTTTGGCAAGCAATCAAAGCAGCTCTTGAGGGACCACAGTATCTGTTTTCATTTAACATACAAAGCTATCTGTGTGCAATGAGCCCTGGAAAAGTGGCTTGTATATAGACAGTTGGCCTTTTCCTGAAGTACCTGCCCTTTTATTACAGAGTCATTTTGGTGACACAGTTACTTGAAATCGGTACTTTCCAACTGAAGTTTGTTAAGCTTACTGGGAGCTTGGCTCATTCTTTGATTCGACATCGCGGTGACTCTATGGGCAGCTGATCGCTTCAGCTGTTTCCAGATCCCCCAGAATTTGTACTTCTGTGAGAAATGGACTTAAAGGCATTTGCTCTGTTTAAGTACAACTGAACCCAGGGACGTTGATGTTGTGGAAATGCAACCTGCACCACTAAGTGAGACCAAATGGGGACACAATCTGGCAACCACAAGCACCAGTGCTGCACTTCATCATTAACAAATGTATTGCTTTGTCACCGTCGATGAAGCAAAACTTTTCTCAGTCAATACTTTTATTTTAAACAAAACGTAAATCAACCCATGTCAGCTGTAAAGCACGTTTTATTAATACCTAATTTTCGACAGTGTTAGTACATAGTAGTAGCATGACATACAGTATTGGTATGATTAGTAACCATAGCACCAGAATAAATCATTCATCTCTTTTACACAGGCTACATACATACTGCAGGCACATAATATGATTCTTAAAAACATCTTTGGATAAAGCAAGGCGAACCAGAACACTATTTCTCTATTCAGTACAATGCCCACTCAATATTTAGCACGCTGTTTACAATTCAAGTATGAATAATAAAAATACACATATATCATAAGTTACAAATCTTAATGGTTATTACAAAAAAAAAAGAACATGATTACCTTTCTACAAAATTCATGGCACATAGTGCATCAAGTATTCTTTAAATTTCTGATACAGACCTCATAGAACAATTGACCATCATAAAAATAAATGAATGACAGTCAAAGGTTTTCTAGCTGCTCGTTTTTTGTTTGTTTTCAGCCATCATTTCCATCAAAAAGAAGCTGCATTGTCTGAGAAGAAGAGAAAAAACAAATCTGCATCTATCATCTAACTTTGGTTAAAGCTTAACATGGGAGTACCAGGATGTAGTAATAGGATCGTAGTAGTAGTCAGATGCCAGATTTAGTCGTGCAATTCAGCATGCGTCTAATAACCTGTCTGTTAGAGTGAACGGAAACTCTGTCACAGCACGTGTTATTCCCACCGCTAGTGTTGTCCTTCTCAAGATCAGAGGTAATTACAGTAGATCAGAAGCACCATTCAAAAGATCCTCGCCTAAGGGTTAGTGGTTATACAGACTAATAACTTTTTTTTTTCTTTTTTTTTAAAGCAAAACAGGCAAAACATCAGACAATGGCTTCTCTGCTGATAGTAGTCACTGTACATGAACGTATCTACAAGTCAATACAGAATAAATATGGTCAGACATAAATATATTACAACATATATATCTCAGTAGAGGATGGAGGTTTGTGAGAGGTAGGGGTTGCAAATACCTACAGTTATAGGCCCAAAGGAAGGTGTGAAGTAACACGTCACACTCGATACTGTGTTGCGGCATAACAAATGAGAACTTGTATGTGTGCACTGACACTATTAAAATCTAATAAAATAAAATAAAAAATCCTCACGGTTTGAAAGAGTCACAAATATTATTAAACACAAGAAACAAATAACAACTATTTCAGTTCTTTCCTCGTGGTACTCGTCAAAGTTTCTTTCAAAAGTGACGGAGCCACTAACCCAGTTGTTGCATAAAATACTCAATAATTACTAGGGAAAGTAACCGTGTACGCCAGTTGATGATGCTGCTTTTCAGTGAGGCACGACACAAGTCTCAAATGTTCCACTATCAATGCACCATTATCACTATAGTCTTCAAATCTAGCACCAAGTCAAGTAATACTGTTTCAAACGACATGTGTCTCTCAGACAGTTACCAGGTGGTTCAGGAGCTTTAGTCTAACGATTAATAATAAAAACTGGCACATACTTAGTTGTTGTCCATGACACTGCTGACCAAACTAAACTAAAACGGTCTGTGGATGATTGCTTCATACATCTAAACAAATGTAAAAAATATTCCTTTCAGGCTTTAAACGTTACACAGCATAGCTCAGTTAACTATCAACAACTATTTTTGTATGTTCTGTTTTTGTTTGTAAGTTTGTATAATACATACTTACATACTGTACTTGAGGGCTGCAAAAAGTAATGTCGGTAAGTGGATGTGATTATCTCTGTAACATGGAAGGAAACATAGAGAAATGTTAGTTCCAGATACTACATGATGACATTCTGGAAATTATACCAGGAAATGTGTCAGAAACCAGAAAAAAAAACTTCACAGAATACCACGGAGGGCAGGGTTTTGTTTTGTTTTGTTTTTTCAGATAAGAGAGGCTAACTCTGGTTTATCTTCTTTGCTTGTTTGATTTCCCAATATTTTGAAATAGTATGTCCCTTTGCATGATCCATTACAGTGTCCAAAACAATAACACTTGAGGTTTCCTAGCTCAGGTGTGTTTGACAGCCATATATCTGCCTCCTCTTCAGAGTTGGACCTGACAGTGTCCCTGTAGCACTGCACGTACACAGTGTCTTCTATGATGTAGCTGCCGTGTGGGACCTGGTGATGTAACTACAGTATGTAGAATGAGAACTGTTCAATGCACCTCTCCCACTCCCATAGATGATTACAGGCTCAAACAGATTCCTGACAGTGTGTGTTCCTGTTCTGCTGTCTTCTGGGGAAAATTTAGGGGTTTGGTCTCTGCATGGCCCTCAGTAGACTTCAAGGACGAGGCCGTTGTGAGCCTGGGGAATGCACTTCCCACAGAAACCACCACAGCGACCGTAGATTCTTGTCCCGTCCTACAAACAAAACAAAAAGACAAACGAGAGGGGGAGAGAGTGGGCAAAGGGCAGCTTCATAAATGTCACTGGGGATTCCTCTTCAATGAATCAGATGCAAATACAACATGGGAATTCTGATGACATTTCAGAGATACTCCGAGACCCAACATCAAGCACAGATATCCCAGTGAAGTACACAAACTACACATTCACAACAAAAGACAACCATTTTTGAAGCTATAACTTTAGCGTCTTACCTCAGATCTATGGACTTTGACGGAAACATAGTTGCCCTGAGATGTCCACTTGGTGGCCTCAGACACTTTGAGGCTGGTGCCAATCAGATTAATGCTGAACTGGCCCTGTGAACATTATTTTATCAGACAGAGTTATTTCAGAGCAGCTTTTTGAACATGCAAAGTCAAGCATCTTCCTATTTGCAGTAAATGTTTTATTGGTATAACTGCAGAATAATGGGCTTACATCTCCTCAAAGCATTTTCCCTGAATACCCGGGCAATTAAAGAGGCAAACATTTGGTGCATTTGACATCCGGGGAACCTTCTAACAAACAAGTTTAAGGGCGCGATGTACAGTATTTCACTAACCTGTGGACACTTGGCTGCACTATAACAATCTCCTGCTGTAGCAAAGGGCACAGGTCGTCCGAGGAGAGTCTGGGAAAACTGGAGGTCCGTGACTGGTAAAGAGAAAAGACGCAGATCCAAAGTCACTTTGAGCAACAGCAGAGGTAAACACATTGAGTAGAGACAGCTGTGCAGAAATAATATAACCACACAGGAGAGTCACAGGAGATCAGCCACTACAGTGTACGCAACTAAATCCCTCTGCGGCGCTGATGTCACTTCATTGTCACTTTTCTGTTTAAGTTTTTAAGTTGGAACTTGAATCTGAAAACATCTCAAATATATAATGTATACTTCAGATTTGGTGTTGAACTTATACGAGCACATTTTTAAGAATTAAACCTCAATGTATGACCTTGTTGTGACGTCAGAGTTATCTGCTTTTATGCGCTGATAAGGAAAGATCAATTATTACACATCTGAACCCTAAACTACAGTTAAACTGGCTACCATGATCCACCCATACAGCCATACTACACAGATATTTTGTAACTCAAACCCTTCTCTTTACATTTTGGATTCAGTGAATCATTTCTTTGGCTCCGTCTTCGGTTTAAATGTTTAATCATTGTCAGTTTACTCTGCATTGTCATTCATGAAAGCCCGTGACAAGCACTTTATCCTGCCCTCCCGCCACAGTCCCCGTACGAAATGAAACGATGACAGAATTCATAAAGAACACTGAAACAGTGCCTCTTCGTAATGATCCATTCATCTTGAACTCATTACCCCCCAGCTCTCTTCTGCCTGAAAGCCAAATGAGTACCATGCAGCGGGAGGGTGGGAACATGTGCTGTCAGGGCCCAAAACGAGGGGAAGAAGATAGGAGGATGACTGCGTAAAATTCTAATCCTAACCCTAACCAACTTCTCTCTCTCTCACACACACACACACATCCACAAACTCTAATCAAAGGCATACTTGGACACAACAGGGAAGGTGGAGCTGACGGTTATAATGAGCAGAGGACGAATACCGCCCGAAGACCTGTGTGTGAATATATGAGAAAAAGTGATTAATAATGACGTGACAGCATGTGCGTGCTATGCGCCGTCGGACCGCACGCGCCGTCACGTACCGTGTGTGCCAGAGGAGCAGACGCGCATGTGTCGATGTGTACGCATGCATGCATTCCATTATTCCTGTGCTCATGTGTTTGGCCTGAGAGGCCCGGTTTGAAGACCTCCGCCTAGTGATGTGAGCACGGTGCACTGAGAGGTCATTATTTTGATTTCAGACGGGAGAAAGCTGCACGTATTGGCGTCAGCCCGCACTTTTGAAGGAGGTCACGTCAGCACCAAGTGTGGAGGCGTCTGAGGGTTAAAACAGCACCAATGTGTGGTCTCATAACAGTCGAGAGTGCGAGGCAGTCAAACAGTAATTACGCACACATTATTCTCAGGGAACTCAGGTCCAGGCGGATCTTGTGGAAGACTGTGTACCCCGCCGCTGAGTAGTCGCTCTTGCAATCGCAGTCTTGTCTTCGGCTGCCGTTGTACGGGCATTCAAAGGGGTTCAGCAACCTTTGTATGAAGGAGGACAAGGAGTGTGTGGATTTATTTCAGACAAACTGCAGCTGCAGGTGAACCTGTCACCGCTGCATTATACACACCTGTGTCCATACACCTCAGAGAAGTTGTCTGTCTGACCGCTTCGCAAGGTCACGTACTCCTTGGGGAAATCGGTCTGCATTTCGGCACAGTAAATCTAAGGCCAAACACATTTTAGACAATACATGAGAGCCTGAGTCATGATGTGTGCGGGTGATGCTGTGACACAACACACACAAACCTGCAGGATGCGGGACCTGACTTTGAGGTAGTACTCCCCATCCATCCTCACACCCTGCCTCATCTGGACCTCTCGGCAGGAGGCAAACAATTGACCTAGAAGAAGAAAAATGAGCGGAGTGAGGAGAGTGAAGACACAGAAAGCTTTGACATTGAAGAGTCACGCTATTAGTTCATATGTCTTTAGTCAGATAATGCCAGAAATGTTCCGAAAGCGAACAAAGTAAACACTACTCTCAGATAAACCATGTCTTCTTAAATTAAGGCGATAATGTCTCGCTATTTGTGTGAGTTTTGTTGTCCCAGTTTGCTGTGTGAGCTCACATGATGCAAATAAGCATTTATACTTGACTGCAGAACTGGCTGTCACCTGCACATCATTTTGATTTTGCTTCGAGCCTGACTTGGCACAAGCGAGCAGTCCAGTGTTCCGGCAAGGAAACATGTGGAGGAGCGATCCTACAAAGCCTTGGCCCACTGCCGACTTCTATAGTGTTTGGACGTCCTAGCACACAGCCCCGAGGCATTCTGAAAGACTATCCATATGACAATTTGAAAGCTGCTGACTGCCTATTTATTGTTCCAGCAAGTAATCACTCTGAGAGGTTTTAAGCGAGAGTCGCCGTTCTGCTTAATGTGTTAAAACCCAGCAACAAGTTGACTTCCTATAAACACAATCAGACACGGGGTTGGCTGCCGTATACAGTACTGTACAGCACAGTCAGAGAAGAGAAGAGAAGAGAAGAGAAGAGAAGAGAAGAGAAGAGAAGAGAAGAGAAGAGAAGAGAAGAGAAGAGAAGAGAAGAGAAGAGACTCACATTCTCTGTCCTGACATGCAGTTCGAGACTCAGGTCTTTCTGATGGACGGCAGTGTTTGAACGGTTGGCCTTTAGACGTCACACACTCCACCCTGCGCTCCATCACTCCTGCACCACAGGTCTGTGAGCACTGACACACACACACACACAAACAAACAAACAAACAAATAAGCTGCAGCCATATCCATGTACACAAATTAAATTCATCAGCAGAACTGTGAAGGTCCTCGTCGCCGAACAAGCACTTTCTGTGTCACCTTGCTCCACGGGCCAACTTTCCAGTAGGTTGTGTGTGGACAGTCCCTGAGGAGGCACGGCCGGTTGCCAGGTGGGTGAGGCTGAGGGCAGTAGGTGCTGGCAGAGGACGGCTGGGACGGAGCGTACAGGTGCGCCGCCGATGAAGAAGGAACTGCAGAGCAGGAGACGATACGCTGCTGGTAGCCAATACCACAGCTGGCAGAGCACTGAGACACACACACACACACACACACAGATGTACACATGCTGACAGTGACTAATGCTTTTTTGCCTTTATACCTGTGTATGTGTGTGTGCGTACATGTATTTGTCAGGAGCAGTAGATCTCATGGAGACCAAAAACCTGGCCCTAATGAGGCAGAACCTCATTTCTCAGGCAATGTTTATGTTTAGGGCTAAGATTTGAATTATAGTTAAGGATATTGCTTTGTTTAGGGGGAATGGGAGCGTGGAATAGCTTCACAAACCTGTGTGTGTGTGTGTGTGAGTGAAAACATACAGTTTTTGTTTTATTTAAGTCTCCAACCAGTAATTGGCAGCAGGCTTTGGCTGTTTCACTCACTCCTTCTTTCACTCTTCTATCTAGAAAATAAAAACTATACATTGTTTTTGCTTATATTGCTATTTTACTCTCAGAGTTTTCTTAAAACAGACTTTTTTTCCCATAGGGGGAAATGCAATATATCGCTTGCTTATAGTATGCCAGTAATATTTTTACTCTCACATCTCTTGGAAATGGGAAATCTAGTTCTACGCAGTATGCAGCTCAGTCTTTACTTATACCTGTGACCATTCCCCTGTGATCCACGTGTACTGACAGGGAAGCCCCTGGCATCCTTGGTGTGAGACAGGCCTGGATGATGGCTCACAGTAATCATCCTGCACGGGTGTCATCATCCCTGGACCAGTACAGCTCACCTTCCTGCTTCTCATGCCCTCTCCACAGGTTGCATTACACTATTAAAAAAAAATCCAACAAAAGAAAACAAAGTCAGTGAGGGTGGAGAGGAGCTGGCAGAGGGGGGGCAGTGTTGTACATGCAGCAACACCATCATCATAGACTCCTGCTTTTATGTTTAGCTTCCCAGATGGCCACACACAGAGACTCCTGAGCATGTAACAACCCAACTTATATTTTATAGAACATTTAAAGACGAGGACTAGAATCATCACGTCGTCCATGTAAAAATGGCTCAAGGCTGTGAAAGAAAATGTGTCTGCGAGTTCTCGAGGCAACGCAGACAAGAATCTGAACAAGACACAGAGCTGTGTCCCCACATGGTGCACACCCCCCCACCCTATTCTTTTATGTCTCATCTGAGGACAAAGCACGGGACATTAAAGATAGATGAGCCAAGGGGGAAAAAAAAGTGTGGTGATGTGACACAAAGCAGTGATAATCAGCAGGAGCGAAGAGATGATGGCCCTCGCTTCTTTGAGGTTTGATGCAGCACAAAGTGACGACTGATAGTGATCAGAAAAGCCCTCGCGAGTGACGCAAGACAGCACCTGCAGGTTGCCCTTTTAATGGTGCAGGGAGAGATAGATAGAGAGAGATAGAGAGCGAGTGAGAGAGGGAGAAACGTGGAAAACTCAGCCAATAAAAAACGTAACACGACGGTTAAACATCTTTACATCTGTTTCACACTGTGAACGAGGAAACAGGGTGGGGGAGCAGGAATGAGACTCTCTACTTACTTCTTTCCATTCACCAGCGACCCAGGAGAAATGTGTGCACTCTGCAGTTTGGCACGGTTGGGTCACAGCGGGACGCTGGCGAGCATCACAGAGATCCTCTCGGACCCGCCCGCTGCCTTTTAGCCTGCAGTTAACGTCCCGCGTCTGAACTCCCGCTCCACAGGTGACAGAGCACTAGTCAAACAGACACACACACAACACACTTCTGACTGACAGCGAGGAATATTAAGAGGAAAAAAAAAAAAAAAAGGTCAGTCAGTTTACAACGTGTTTGTTCTTCTGTTTCTCATCCAACAACAGCTGCGAGGATATTATCCACAGTGAGTGCAATTATGATTTTTCAGGGCATTCCATTGGAGGCTGCGCTGCTGCTTTCACACATGAGCTATGTACAATTTCTTTAGTGTCTCTGGAGAAGAGAGAGCTTTCAAAGTGTGATTAAATAAAATAAACCTAATGATTGATGATGTAGGGGTAATACTGACTTCGAGGCTTGGGGAACTTCAAGGTGAACCACGCAATTTAATGAGCACTTATAATAAAATGAAATGGCGATCTGTCCCGGGATAAAGTGAGTGAGACCATTCTCTGATTGGCTGATATTTGTGCCTAACAAAGTGGCCAGTGAGTGTTTATCTGAATGTTGTTAACAGCAACTAATAGTCAGACCAGAAGCAGAAGTGGTCAGCACTTATTACCTCACAGGTTAAACCCTAATGACTAACTGTAGGGTTTCTGTGTGAGATTTACGTCTCCCCACCTGGTGCCTGCTTCTTCCCACAGACCTGCAGGTTTGGTTAGTTGCCCTGAGAGCAGTTATGAGTCTCCTGTCTCCAGTCTCCAGTGTCTGAGCACCAGCCCTAAGAGAAACTGGCAACATGTCCCCACCTCTCCCACAGCGTGAGCTCAGCTGCAGCTTTCACCGTCAAACAAACGTAGAAGTGGTGGATGGCTTTTATTGGCTGCATTATTTTTTTAAAAAGTCACTTTAATGTGACAGCATTAACACTAAAGTGTGTGTTTGGTCGGTCGTGTCCGCAGCAGCTGCTTTCATGCTCCTGTACGTTGTGCTTAAATAAACCCAAAGCCAGTTTGGCACTTCCTCGCAAGTCATATAACTTGGTTCACACCGAGGTCTAATCTCTGTCTCTCATCTCTTTGATGTGCTTTGAGGAGCATACCTGCACACTGCAGAAGCACTCTGCAGGCCTTGAGATGATCAGGCTGATCTCGGCCCCCCCACCCTTCACCCAACCCCCCCCAAACAAATTCACACAGTCAGAAAATCTGCACATTATACAGCGAGGATCAAATTTCCCAAAAAACCCTCCAGATGTATTTGAGTTGCTCGTTTCTAACTGCAATTATATGTTATCGTTGTGCGGTTCAATGTGAAGGGTCAAGTCCTCGAGTTTGGAAAGAGAACAAAAAGCACCACAGGAAATCTGACCATTAAATCAAAGAAAATTCTTCTTTTTTTTTTTTACAAAGGCTGAAAATAGAGCCTGTTGCTTAAGTGATCCTAGTTACTGTTAAAGCTGTTAAAGAAATCTCACTTTGTGTTTCTGCAAACAGACCCGGGATCAGAAGTGCCTTGAAACTACATGAAAATGACTTATTGAGGTGATTTTATCCAAATGAAAAGATATTTTCACACTTATCTTTTGTGATATTGAGTCATGATGATCATTTTTAGCTCATTTTAGATCTACCGGGACACGTGGTCAAATAAAAGCAGAATTTCACATAACACTTATATAGGCAAACAGCAAAATCCTCTACACTTTAGCATATTACCACAGGATTACAGTAAGCAAAACAACTGGAGAGCAATTTGTGTGTGTCCTTGGAAACCAGTGATATGAGTAATAAGGGGAAGCCCACCCTCACTTAAGCAGCATCACTAACCTGCTGCCCATTACACCCCCCACACATCAGAGGTGACTGCGAGGGCCGAGGAGCTGGGGAATAACTTAAACAGTGGGTGCCGAGGTTCCAGAGTTGTCACATGAATGGATATGGAGATATAAAACATGTCTTTATGCTCGGGTTGAGGATTTCATGGTTGTTGGTGGTATGTGGAGGACGATGATTGCTTCCAGACACCAGCGAAGGAGAGAGTGAGAGAGAGGAGGAGGAGGAGGAGGAGGAGGAGGAGGACACCCTCAAAGAGCGGGGAGCGGCAGGAGACCGGTGGAGGTAGACGAGGCTCTTCGTACAAACCTCTTAGGGTTTGTATGCATAACAAGTTTGATTCCTGGGAGAGAATGTCCTTTAATGATGAGATTTACTTTTTCATTATCTTTGAAATGAGGACAGTTCATCTGACGAGAGGCAAAAATGCGTGAGAGGGGATTTATTTTGTTGATTTATTTTGGCGAGATTTATTTTGTTGATTTATTTTGGCGAGATTAATTTTCTTGATTTACTTTTCCGGTCTATTGAGAGGATTGAAATCAAACAAAATAAATATCTCGCAGAAATAAATCTTCAACTCTCGTCGGATGGAATGTCCTCATTTCAGACATTATGAAAAATAAATCTCATCTTACATTAGCAAATAAAGAGAGAGTTTTTATGTATTTATTTTTTTTTAACTATTATGTGTTTCTGAGCAGTCTAGTTTCTTTACAATATTGTGATGCCTTTGATTTTAAACATCTCCCTCCCTCCGTGACCTCAGTATGACTTTAAGCCAAAAAACGACATGGCTCTTGATAGTGGATACCATGTTGGCTCCATGATGACTGTGACCTCAAGCCTCCCCACCCCACCATGACTCCTCCATGCATGGCTTTTACCTCACGTGTGTCTGGTTCTGGTTGCACTCATGTACAATGGCAACAGAAACCTGTGACGCTTCAGGACATTTGTCATTCATTCAGATCGCCATGCTTTCATCTGTAAGGGAGGCCCAGCTTTGCTCTGCAGCAGCAGCAGCAGCAGCTGCACCTCTGGATGTTCTTGTTCTCTATGTTTCATCACACTGGCTCATTTTTTGCATCTGAGCAACAAACAAATCCGTAATAAGATTTGCATGAACAGGATTTTGTGTGTCATGGAACAGTGGTTCTGACATGGTTTCTGGTCAGCTTGTGGTCTGGGAAGAAAAAAGAAAAACAGCTTCCACAGGGGAAAATCTCCATCTGTGTTTCAACCATTACAGTTCATTTTGTCTCAATATTTTTCCACGGTGCACACGTGTGCAGCGCGCTACATAAACAGGTGTGCAAATGCACCCTGTGGTGTTTAGTGCACACTTAGGGAAATAACACATTACGTTCGTAAAGGAATAAACTGAGCTGTGATTGGACAGGTGCTCTGTGTGTACATGTCCGACATCTGCAGCCCCTGGGAAGCAGTTAGCCGTGTTTGTGTTTGTGTCTCAGTTGCTAGTGGTACTTACTGTTCTCATGGGCCCTGAGCGGCTATTTTGTGAGCCAGAGGAGACGGCGAGAAAAGCAAACATACCTCCTTCCACTTATTGGCTTTCCAAGTGGGGCATCCTTGCGCCCGACAGGCTTTCCGTGTTTGCGGCCGAGGCAGGCGACCGCAGTGCTCCTCCTCGATTTTGGTCTGATTCTGGAGGACGCAGGCAATCTCCCTTGTCTTGGTCCCTCGACCACAAGTCACGGAGCACTGAAGAGGACGAGAGGTGAGTGGAGGAAAGTTAATAGCTGTATATCTCTACTGGCAGTGGTTATTATACAAGTATAAACAATTCAACACATTACATTCTGATTTAATGCTTGATTATTTATTACATTGTTTAAAGCTGCAGTGTGTGTTTGGTGTCCGTGAACAACATTATTCTGTCAAGCAACACTATCAGACCTGACTGAGGGAGCGTTGGTGTGTATACAGTGGTAGCTTTAAAACATTAAAATAAAACTAATAAAATGTGATACTTTTTGTCAGCGCGTCGAATATTGAATTGAAGAATTTGCAGTCATCGCACTTCACCTCTGTCTTGACATAAAACAAATGCCACGTGGCTTTGTGTGAACACTACAGCTTTACTATTGAATTATTTATTTTCATTTTCATTGTGATTTATTTACAAAGGCAAATAACCATTTAACCATTTAACCATTTAACCTTCCTTGGACCAGTACAGGCAGATCTATACATTTTCTTGTTTGTTTTGAAACACAACACTGACACAGCCCTGGAAAGGAACATCGGCGTGCACAAATATTTCTTCTGGTTCAACGTATACAGGATTTAGAGCTGAACACAAAAGCCCGGCAGCTTCCTCAGGGCATTTCACGGCCAACTGAACGCACCGTAAACAAATTTCAGCTCAACAACTCCAACGCATTTCACCGAAAACCTTTTGTCAAACACTCACACACACTGACGGAATGCAGCAAACTATTTAACCTGTAAACACGGGAATTACTTTGAGAGCGGCTGTGAACGGCAGAGGCTGGGGAGAGAGGAGGTAATAAAAAAACATAGATGCATGTGCATGTCGAGACAATCATCTGGTACCAATAAGGAACCAACAAATTCTTTCAGGAACGCTTGAGAGACACCGATCACTGAAGATGGAGGAAAAAAATCAGTGTAATGAATAAAAGCCAGACACCCTGATGAAAAGGTCTTTGCTTAAGATGATAGATAAAAAATATTCTACAGTCCTTGGTCCCCATGAGGCCAGACAGCAATTAGGCTATTTCTGTTTCCCTCTATTTATAACCCTGCTCCAAAAGTTAGGTGTTCGATCCAAAAACACATTAGAAACATAAACTTGCAGAATGTTGCACCAACTCTCACTACAAATGATGGACCACGGAAAGAGAATTATATATTTTCGTGTACTAAAACTTTCAAGATCTTCTGATCAATGTGAACCCTGTAAAACAAAGCCACCTTCTACGCTTGTCTGTGGTGTGGGCAGCGGTTGACGCTGCACACACATGCAGCAGCACACACAGTGTAATTACAGAGGCATTTTAAACACAGGGCCGGCTCAGCTGACAGAGAACATCAAAGTCGAGGACGGACCTGAGCGACTCGTTCTGAGCATGGCAGATTCACATACGCCGCCGCACGGTGCGCACTCATTCAAAAATGATAACAGAACTACTCTGTCTACCTCAGACAAAAGTAGAGACAGGCAAAGATGATGGGGGGGGGGAGGGGTTAGCCCCTCCTTACTGCTGTAAAAGAAGGAGGAAAAAAGGAAAAGAAAAGGAGAGGAAGAAAGGAAATCACAGCCATACGGGCTACACTCCCCCAGCTGAACTGTATCTGCGTTTTCAACGGTGAGAGAACGGACTCTATATGGCGACGAGCTCCTCCCTCCGCCCTGCCTCATCTGTCAGCCATTAGTTAATCAGAGCTGCTAAGACGGCGCACAGGGAGCTGGCACAAGGCGTGGGACCAGAGGACAGCTTCACCTCCGAGAGCCAGGAGAGGGCAAGGACTCTGGGACTTCTCGTTCACTGATCCACAGCTGGGCTGCCTCACTCACCAGCACCCACTCAGGTAAGACTTCTCCATGTTCCACTCACTCTCAGCTGCTCCCAGATTGTGACGAGTTACTATGTAGTTGGTATCTGCTCTCTGTGACTTAAAAAAAAAACTATTGTAGTGCCTGCATTTCGTTGTTCTGATATCGGTGCTTTAGGATAACATTTTATTGTCATTTTTTACACTTCTTAATTTTGTGTATGTTGGATTCTAACAGGTTGATGACCTGGTGTTGTCCTTATGTCTTTCAATTAAAATCTGCCGGGTTCATTTTACCATAATGAAAGAAAAACACTTTAATACATATTATATTTTCACACCCTCTTGAATCAAACGGGCCCTCCCACATTGTTCCGGGCATTCATTTCATATGATTGGGTGACTTAAAACTTGTTTAATCCGCTGAGGTTTGTCTACACATAATGTGGATTAATGTGTGTCGCATCGCTTCAAAAAACAATTTAAACCAGCTTTTATGAAAAGGGACAATATATAATAAACGGATGCATCTGGTGCCTCCTAATTGGCATTCTTGACTACGCAGACGTAAAAGAAATGCTACACATGCTAAACAACATACAAATCCAAGCCGTTATAACATTATTTAAAACAACACATCAGTCGTAGATCAGATGTAGATGGCTGAGTTTGTATCAATGACCAAAATGTCAGTTCCTAAAGACGCAGACTGATAACAGATACTCTGTCTTTGTCCAGGGCCGAAAGACACACAACCTCAAGAAGACCCCGCCCACTTCTTCACAGTACACAGGTGAGCCAAAAAGGGACACATGGAAACAGTTAAGCATCAGAAAGAAACTCGACTTAATATCTTGTCATTCGTCCAATGCGCCAAACAAACGGTTAACACTTCACAGAGAATTTCCATCTGTTCAACGATCAGATGCACTGATCACTAAGGCCTTAAGCTGTACCTTAACATTATTTAATCCTGTGAGAACCATAATTACACTACAAAAGACGTTCTGTAGGGTGATCATAAAAAAAAAATACAGAGCCTCTTAAACTTCATACAGTAAAGCGTGTTCTGTCAAAGCAAAGGATAAACTAACGTTCATATCGGATATTGTGTGCAATTAGAAAACTACACCTTTAAAGTCGCATCTGTACGACCTATTCGCGATCACCTCAAAAGAAATAATGCATCGTTAAATGGAAAAAAAAAAATGCTAAAAGGTGATTTAAAGCGCTTTCTAAACAGGACCATATCTTTAAAACGTGAGAGCCAAGGTCGAATTCCAGGCACATTGCAGCGCGCTCCTAATGCAAGAGGATGGTAATACCGAGCATATGGCAACTGGAGTTACGTAGACGCTTCAAAAGAGGTGGGTGCTGGATGGAGCAAGAACAAACTTGCAAGTGTACACTGTGTTAACAGAAGTGCAGAATTATACCCTGGGCTACGCCGGTGTCAAGGTTGTCTGTCTGCTCCTTATAAGGCCAATGGATTGCCTATGCAAAAAATGATCTATGCCGCTTTGTTAGAATAAGCAAGTGATAACTGGGAAGCGAATGTGCTTGTAGGTAATGTCATCAGTATCACTGTGTTCTCTTCAAGTGCAGATCAGAGGAGGAAGATTGAGACAAGAGGGAGGAAGATTAACACAAAAAAAAAAGTCCTGGAACATCGAGGCTGCTTTTCTGTTCAGTCTTGTTTTGCGAGAAGTCAAAACAACACATGTTGTGAGAGTGAGAACAGCTGGTACGAGCGACGTCATGGGGCAGTGGAATGTCAGAAGTCATTGATCTTTTATCCACCAGTGCTTTCCACAGCCACCCAGACCCTTTCCAAACCAAGCTCAGGGACAATATGAGAGTCCAGCAATGGTGTTTGTGACTTATCTCATACAACGCCTCGTCATACCAGACATTTTGAACCGTGGAAATCATAGTATGTGTTAAACAGAGACAAAAAAAAGGGGAGGAATGCAGTGCAGATTAAGTGTTTCCAAATGCAAAGTATTAAGTAAGTAGTACAGTTACAAAATCTTAAGATGAACTGCAGATGGGAGATGTTGTTTTCATTATTTGTCCCAAGATATAGTGGATTATAATGTGGAAATAATTCCCTTCGCGTCCCAGCAAATGCCACTCCTGACAGTGCACTTGTGATTGGCTCAAACTAAACAGCATATTCTGAACTCCATGCCAAAGTTTGACACTGCCATCTCCAAGGAGTTAAATAAACACCTGGTTGAGTAGGCATATACAGTTTCCTTTTTAAGTCAACACCAGTCAGAAAAGATACACCAAGCAACCATAAGTCAATACAAAATGACAAAACAGGCAAGTTTTACCGTCTGTCTAAACATTCCACTGAGAGCGTTTTCCATTACCATGTTATACTGAAACATCCGCTAGTGCTTACATGAACCCCACGCTGCAGATGGACAAAAAGGGATTTTAAAAAAAGAAAACAAAAATCCAATTCCTGATGACAGAACTTGAAAAATACAAAGGGCAGGCCAGTTATAAAGTAGTGACCTTTGACATAACACGTCCAAGTCTGACTCCCTCTTCCTGCTAAATGTTACACAGCTGCTTTTTTAATCTGTCAGAGCAACTAGTTTACCACAGTTTGCGAAGAGTCTTCATCTTACAAGACACTTATTATTACTGTTATTAAGATCCACGTATCTGCTGTATGTGTGTTTCATTACCACAGTATAACACTAAAGTATTCCTTATGTAGCACCTGACCACCCTTACTGCATAACTACATCCACTGGATCTATTTTTGAAGCTCTGCTGGGCTAAATCTATGGCTGTTAGTCTTCCCAACGGACTCTTAAAGGAGTCTGAAATAATGCACATCAGGTAGTAAAGTCCTTTAAGATTCCAGAAGGAGGCGCTTGGAGATTTGACAAAAAAAAGAAAAAGCAATAGCTGATAACAAGAGACAAATAGAGCCAACAAGTAGTCGCAAACAGCAACTTCTCAAAAGTTAAAATGCCAAAACATCATCACACTTCTATACAGCTGCTTCATTTGATCAATGAATCAATGAATCGATTCATTGATCAATTAATCATTCACAAAACGTTTCATCAGAAATGTTTACAGCTGGTTGTTTTTAGTCCGAGTGAAACTGTCAAACATTTCATGTTTTCAGTTTCTCAAAAGTGAGGATTTGCTGCTTTATTTTGTCTTACATTACAGTAAATTATAAATATTTGATTTAGTAAATGCAACCACTTAAAACTCTGGGAAACGTGGGAAGACTATGGTCTTAAACTAAACTAAACACTTAAACACGGTTGAATGTTGTTTTTTGATTTTTGTTACAAGCGGCAAAGACATTGGGAGAAATGTTTCAGATGAGTGAGTGCATCACGTACACACTCACAGACTGAAAAGTCCTCACACCTGCGGTCCAGTGAACACAAGACCTGACAGGTAGACCTTGAACCCCTTCGAGTAAGTACGACACGTTCAGAAAAACAGAGCAAGGTGAGTACAACTGATCCCAAACCTTCTCCACTGAGGAGCAGAAGTTTATGAAGAACTCACTGGATGTTACAGCTGAATTGAAGAACCATGTTACTTTACCATGGGTGACAACACCTAATATATCACTGTCTCTCTCATAAAAGACATATTGAGTTTCACTTTCTCAACACAATCCATCGGCTTGAGGTTAAAACAACTTTCTAATGTTTGACCAACAAGTTGAGGAAAAGCAGGCGCTTTTTACCTGTGTCAAAGTGAGGCCATGTTCCCCATCATTGGTAGTTCTTGGGGTAGAGCGACCTAAGTGCTTCCAGACATTCACGCCCTGTCTCCTTTCATTTCATCTCTTTGCATCTCCCCAACAAAATAACATCTACCCTCCAAGGTTCCTCACTTCATGTCTTCTTTTGTCCCGAGTAAAATGCACAGTGCTTCCAAGTCAACTCTTGTTTCTTTAGGTTGAGTTTCACTCGCACACTCTTTGAGCTACAGCGAGCTGTGATGACGTCTGTATTAGACTGTGCAATAGGGTAACCCCTTTTCTCCTTCAGCCATGCTCGATCCAAACACATTAACCAACATCTCGCTACAATCTGTTTTTCTTTGCCTGCAAAAGAGCCACTGTGCTCGTCTTCAGACCAGCAAATCGTCAACTGAACACTTTTGCTTTCTCTCAAAGGCCAAAGTCAAACATTATCTCCCAACTCAGATTCTAAATGAAGGCTTGGCAAGAACCACAATGGAGAGGACTAGGGGCATGGGTGGGCTGACTGATCCAGCCACCGCTTTAATTGGTCACACTCGACTGGCGCATGGGCAGGATGAGGAAACACAAGCTCAATGATGTCATGACCAACTGACCCCGGGGTGACAGGTTTGGAGAATGTTCTTGCCCACAACCCTCAGGCCAAAGTCAAGTATGGCAATGTTGCACATGTGGATTTCATCTGAAGCGGCGTGATTAGTTCACAGATGCTCAACTGTGATTCCCCCACCATGGGAAACCCACTCTGGACAGGAAACGGCATGTTTTTGTAAGCAACAAACAGGCATAAATTACTAAAATGGTGCCTCCGTAACCAATTCATCACACAGAGCCTCATTGTTTTTAATTCTTCAAATTTGACCTCGACATTGCTTTTAAGGTAGTGTCATTTGTTCATAATATTTACATTCTGCTTCTTGGTTTATCTAAACTGTGTGTCTGCTATGCTCTGCTATGTTGTGCAATAAACGCGATCATTGTTTTGTGTCATTTTTTTGTACGTGACAAATGTGTTTTAATGACTTGTGTTTTTGAAAATAAATCAGGCTGTCACAGCACAATTAAGATGATCAAGGGTCCTGGAAGAAGAAAAAAAAACTCATTTTGAGACTGTGGGACTTGTTTTTGTATAAGTGATGCAGACATAAGTGAAAAAAATAAGGGCTTACACTCCTTGATCATGTTTATTAGGAAGCTGTATCCATTGGTAAATGATGGTAGTATGTATACTGTACAATGGTGGTAGTATATATACTGCCATCATTAATACAATAGCTATAAAACACATCTATTTATATGTATCGTAGCTTTAAGAGTGTGATAATGAAAGTGACATATTAAATATTGAGCTTGACTAAAAGTAATCTTATCTGCAGAAGTGTAAGTGTGACTTTTTCTACTTTTGCTAAAAGGATTTTGTTGATGCGTGACTTTTGAAAACCGATGAGACTAATATTGTTGGTGTAAGAGTTTGCATGAAGCAACATCTTTGTGAAAAACATGAAGACCACCAGAAGAGGCCATTACATGAGGTAAGACTATAACCTATGAAGCCGCAAGTAAAACATTTATGAGAAGTTTGGATGGATACAAAAACAACCCACTGTGGCCTTCATTCTGTAATGTCACCAAGACAACACAACTGAATATTAAAAACGTACATAAAAGGAATTCTGTATAACGTGTATGTAGCTACTGTTATGATTGAGGTCATTACATACATATACATACATATGCATATAACTGCAGTTTTTAAGTGCATTCAATTTATGATTTACTGCATTTAGTAAATGAGAAGATTCCTATTGTCGAATCTACTGTCAAATTTAGCTATGTGGACTTTTGGAGGTTACAAGATGTCTATTGCAAAACAAATGAAACTGTTTCGAAAACTACTTGTAATTTTCAGGCGCTTCAAAAACCAACGTCCACAATAAATTCTGCATTGAGAGCCTATTGTAGGGATGTCTTTTGGAGCACTTCATGTAAACAACCCTTGCCAGCATGAATTAATACTAACTACCAGTGTAGTAAAAGTAGTCTTGTGTCAGTCTTCTGCCAAATGCATTACAGAGAGCTCCATTAATACAATGGTTAACAGATGTGCCACCCAGTGCCAAATGTTGATTCGGCCTGTGTATGTTTTCTCCAGGGAGATTTCAAAATAAAATGTTGAAACACATGAAGCCTGCAGTGTTTTTACACTACATTATACCAAGGTATGTTAAGTACAGCAGATACTACAGGATTTTATAAGTGCCCCCACCACCCACACCCCAACCCTGAATTGTTAAAGATTATAGGAAAAAAAATAGTGGAGTCAATTGAAGGTCACATACCAAACTACCACATAAGGACCTGCAAGTCAAGTATTTGATTTACAGTCACATATACACATGATACTGCATGACTATAGTGTATTCTATTCATGTATTCTACGCTCATAGATGCCTGCAGGTCCCCAACAAAAACTGCTTCTTTGTCAACACAATAAACTACACATTTAAAGGAATACTTCATCGATATGTATTACTAGAATAGGGGTAGTATTTTTGAAAAGGTTGAGAAATATCTTCATTCTTTTCTTTGTTGTGTGCCCACCAGTGACACTTGGTTTGAAACTGCTACGCTAATTCCGCACTTTTTAGAACCACTCGTAAGGGGACGGGACCTTAATCCCAGAATGTAAACAGTGTCCGCCATCTTTGCTAACAGCTACGCTAACAGGACCAAGTGTCACTGGTGGGCACATAACAAAGAAAAGAATGAAGATATTGTCAGTGTGCTATGTCAGTGTGTTTTGTCTTCCCAGTGAGACGTTAGGATTTATGTGCTATCTCTCAGTCCTGTATCATATTGTCTTTCCAATAAAATATTGCATTGAGAAAACAACACAAATTTCAGTTACGTTTCTTTAATATTTTGTACAATGGGAAAATGGCTAATTCAACAATTAATGATGTTTTTTTTTTTGCATGAAATAAATAGCAAAAGAACAATAACAAACCAACATAAGTGAAATGAAGTAGAGTTGCCCCCTTGAGTTTGGAAACTTTGCACCATTTGTTTTTTTTTTCTTTTTTGGATGTGAAACTGCCATGGCTGAGGAGTCTTGGTTGTGGAATTCTTGGTTGTAAATGACAGTAAGAGACGCAGAGGAACAAAGACGTCCTCGCTGAAGAGGATACCAACATAAATACAGACCCATGTGCAACACTTCACTTGAAATATGTGTCATGATGACTTTATACTGCTTTCACCAAAGTGTCAATGTGGTCACGAGTCTGAGTCTGTAAAGCTGCTCAATTTGCAAGAAAGTGTCTATGTGCTTGACTCAAAGCCTATAACACAAAGAGCCCTCGATCCACGCTGAGTGAGAGCTGCTTGTTGTGCGCGGTGTCATGCTTCCTGACTGAAGGTCAGCAGAAACAAGAAACAAGGTGTCACATTTGCTCGTGAAAGCAAAAACAAGGCAACGAGAGCAGCATATCTTATACATACTGTAAAAGGTCCAGTGTGTAATATTTGGGAGGTTTTATTGGCAGAAATGGAATATACCTCCTATATGTATGTTCATATGAGAGTATAATCACTTTAAAAAATAATAGTTTGACTTTCATAGCCTTAGAATAAGCACAGTTTGGGCAAGTTTACAGATCTTCCACCACTATTCCTCTAGTCTACAATATGCCGGAACAGTATATTCCAGCCAGAGCATGTATTTTGAAGCATAGGGTTACAACATAAACAAAGAAGAATGACATCTTTTCTGGTATGTGAAGGCCACCATAGTGTCCTGGCATGCTTTGGGAAAGGGAGTGATAAGCGTATTAGTTTCTTTGATTGTGCATTCTCACAATTAGATGTCACTAAGTCTTACACACCGGACGTTTAAGCTAAAATCCTCACACTTATTAATACTGGTTGATCATAGATAGAGATGGAGATTTACAGTGTATGAATTGCTTAGTAAGAATGGGAAGCCAAGCTGAAGTATGTCCTATACATTTCCTTAACCTATGGAAATGTGTGTGACTTATTGAGTTCTGTTAAGTTGCCCCTCGGTGCAGAACACTAGCAAGGTCGCATTACTGCAAACACTCAAAGACCAGGTGACGTTTGTGTATCATGACAAATAATTCAAGTAAAAATGTTCTATCACTCTAAACTGGAGGAAAACATTGAAACTGAAACCACTAATCATCTCTTGGAAACAAATAAATAAGTTTAATCTGGAAAAGAAATCCTTCAGAAATACAAAAAAAAAAAAAAAAAAACTGGCCAAATGAATAAAGAGACACAGCAACAAATGACAATAACTTTATAAAGAGGAGGTATCTGTGTGCTTTGGTTTGTTTTATGGACAAGTCAAGAGAAAATGAGCGGCTCGATTGACTGCACTGACAGGTTTATGCTCAATAAGCCACACTGCTGCTGCTGCTGCTGCTGCCTGATATCAATAAACTCTTTTAAAGCCTGAAGATGTAATAAAACTCCATGTTCCTGATACACAAACTAATGCTGTTCATTTATTGTATTAAAGCTTTTTGTATATGAAGTAAAAAAAAGCAGGTTATGAAAAATGTATGAACGGTAACTTACGTGTAGATTATCAGCAATTATGTCCCTTACTTACATCATACAACAGATAATATACATGATTCAAACTTTTATGAAAAAATATTTCCTATAATGTTCGGGTTTTTTTTATTTTAAGGCACTTACTGTAGTTTTAATTTAGTTTTTGGGTTTTATTTTTAAGGTTAATTTACAGTATATAATATTTAATTTCATAGTTTACTTGGCTACAAAGACAGTGTAGATAATTTCACATGTTTTAACCTAACGCATATGCTAGATTGTATTTCAGCTTAAGTGGAGAAAAAAAAACACACACAAAAAAAAACAGCAAATATATACGAATGAAACATTACTTTAAAATATTTTCCTCTGTACAAACTGTATTTACTCATAAAGAGATACGAGAGGTCTGACCAGGAGCACCAGCAAAAAATATTAAATAGAATATTCATGTAAAAGTGGCTTAACAAAATCATACTGTACAAAGACACGCATACAAAATCATCTGTTGCTGTTCAATAAAGGTAATAATATAAACTCTTATACACAAATATACACTTGTGTACTTCAGATACATGGTGAAGACAGCAATAACAACAACATTTACTTCAAGCCTCATGTATGAAATAAATATTTTCTAGAGTTATGCCTCCACAAATATATGGCAACGTTGGGCAGCACTGTCCTGATTTAATCTGGAGCCTTGGCTCAAAACGGGAGCCATGTGTTTTTCATAATCCCCAGAGTGGAGCAGCGTTGTGTTTTTGTGTATTTTCCCCTTTTTATTTATTTCTTTTTCTTGATTCTAATCAGCACCATGCCACTGCAGGGCCCATGTGGGTGGGCTGGAGCGGGCAAACCAACACAAGTGTCAGATACCCAGCTCTCACTTCAGGAGCTACAGTTTTTGGCATTAAAGTCACACTCAGTACAACAGGTCAGAAGTCATTTTAGCACACACAATGTCTACTCACAGTGACGCGCCCTCAGTGAGGAAGAAAACAAGTTAGTACTATCATACCGGCTTCCATGGTTGACGGTGCCAGGAGGCAGAGCCGGGGCAGGGCTGCAGGTTGCATTGCTCCATGTCGGGCGGCTTTTCCAGGATGTCACAGTTGTAGTCGTTGAGCCTCTGACCATTGGGCCTCTGACACACCACGAGGCGAGTCCGCCGTCCTCCACCACAGGACTGGGTGCACTGAGGTAAACAAATGAAATTCTGTTTAATTACGTCATATATTGTTACTACCCTAATAAACAGTTCTTTTACACTCGTACATTACGCTTCCATGCTACGGTTGTAGCTCGACTACATCATTTTAACGGACAACTGTCCCAGTACACAAGCACGAGCAGGGAATGACAATCATCCGCCTCCACTCTTCTAGGTGGTGATATGCCTCTTTCAGCTTGTTAGTAGTCGCCATTGTCCGGTTAACCTCAAACGTCATAGACTAAAACAAATAGTTGGCAGAACTTTGAGCACCATTCCGTTTCTTTCTATCATCCACTAAATTTAATGTAATGTACATATTTAGTTTAAGCTGAGCTGAATTAAGCTTTATTTAAGCTGAGAGGGCTTACATTTGTTTAGTTCAAAAAGGCAGTGCTGTTGTCGGTGTACTCGCTTTTTCTTTTATTTCCAGGGCGAAATGTCAGGCTGAAAGTACACATGCAGCAGTAATTCGACTCCCATTCACATTATCTCTGCGTGTTAGTCCGACTTTGGGAAATTCCATTTGGTACAATATCAGTCGGGCTAACGTTTACATCTATGGTTTTGAAGTCTGGCTTTAAAATACACAAAAATTGACACCATGCAAACCTACTGACTGAGACTTGATAAATGCCTGTTTGGCTATTAAAGGAGAGAGGAGAGATATGAGTACATGGAGGGGTAAGACGAACTGTGATCATAACCTCACCTCTCCCCAGACACCATAGTTCCACAGAGGGCAGGGTCCAGAGTCACAGCTCTTGGATTCGGCAGGTTTGACTCTCTCATCACAGAAGCTGTTGCTGCGGCCGTCGGCATCCTGACAGACGACCACTCGTCTCTGGAAACCTCCGGCACAGGTACTGGAACACTGCGGAGCACAAGAAGTGTGTCATGAGGACAATGTCCCTCTCGCACATACAGTACATGTGCCTAAAAGAATAGAAAGCCATTGCAGAAACACTCCAGCCCAAATACAGTATATGACCAATACTCCATAACCAAAGTTCCTGACGGGGCAAAGGGATAGAGACAGTACTTGTAGATGAGTTTGTATGACCTTACATATTCAGTAGACAAGCTGTTACACTGATTTAAACTAACCAGGACCACCCTCAAAATTGCCTTCCTAAAGCAGAGAACATGAGCCCATGAAAGAGCAATGTGTTGTTACTCTGTATCCAATTAAAATGACAAATCTCCACTGTCAATAGTACATTCAGAGTTATGTATGTCTAAGGGAGGACAGCACAGAGTGATCTCGCCTGCAGTCCAGTTCATAATGTGACAATGAACTGTGTACAGAGACAGCGAATGTCTCTGATGGGGGAAGATTATTTAAAAAAAAAAGAAGAATGTTCCTGTCATGGTTTTTGGAAGAGGAAGAAAGCAAAAAAAAAAAAAAAGCAAACACAAAACATCCATCACCCGAGAGCAAGATTAACATGATTGTTAGAATACAGTTAAATGACACCTTTGACCCCAGAATAGAACTATGAAAACAAGACCCAAACTGAACATTCTTTCAGCCAATGAACTAAGGATCTACCTTTAGGGTATTTTTCCGGGTTTCACAGTTGCCGTATAGATTCCCGATGTCTATATTTACACTGACACACCATTCATTCATTTACACTCTGCAGTGTATGCAATGAAGTTTGTCCCTTGGTCCTGTTTGTAAAGTCCTTTACCATGTATGGTCCTCTGTGCTGGGACGTGAAAGCATCTGCTGCTTCACCCTCAAGTTTAATGTGTTCACAAGGGTGTGTTTACAGACAGACAAACGGTGGCGACACGTCTTATATTCATACCATGTACCATACTGGCCATACATGAAGGCTTCTAAAGTTCTGTGTCCCAATATCAGGCGCCATCTTAAATGATTTCCTGTCAGGGAAACTATGCAAAAAACTAAGTGGGATTTCTAAACTTTCACTACAACACAAGCATATATATCTTCTCCAGGATCACATGTTGAATAAACATACTGCGCCCCAGGGTCCAGTCCGCCACTGGTTGTCTGCTGAGGGCACATTCCAGCTGCTGTGCCCTGGATGATGTCCTGGGTCCTGAGGATAACCGTAGGGCTGGTTGTTGATGTGTTGGCGGTGGTAAACTGAGGGACAAGGTGCAGCGGTACACTCCTGTTCGGTCACAGGCTTTTCGTCCGGGTCACAGAAAGACAGGTCCACTGGTTGGTGGTAGTTAGAGCAGACCACCTGTCTGGTGGTTCTGCCGATGCCGCATGTAACGGAACACTGTAGCAGGGGAGAGATCAGTGTCAGACACAGATGTGAGGGGGGAAGGAGCAACAAACAACCAGTAATTTAAATAATTAAACCCTCATTTGTATCCAAAACAAATAAAGGTTATTAATCTATTTTAAAGTGAAGACACATTTTTGCACAGAAGCCCCCCTGAGTCTAAAACAATGATTAGAAATCAACTTAATATCATCTAATGAACTTAAGATTTTGTCCTCAGAGAAAGCTTTATTCACATGAACATGTGATTATAAAATCAGGATAGAATCACAGCAAATCATCTCTGGCCCTTTAATGTCAGCATCACCAAGCATTTTGGCTCTTCTACCATGTTGACAATCACAAATCAAGACTAAATTGTCTGGTCACAGCGGTGCCACATGCAATGCCTATGGTGAGTCTTTAGTGAGAAGTCACTGTGGTGAAATACAGCTGTATCGATTGGACACAGTGTAGAATGATTTACTCACAGGAGACCACTCCCCGGCACGCCATTGACCGCAGGGGCTGAAGCAGGCCGAGCTCTCTGGGGGGCGTGACAGGTGGGCACAGTAGGATTCATCGGCCACACCTCCCTGGGCATCTCTGCAGCTGACGTAACGCTCCCGCTTTCCTTTGCCACAGGACACGGAGCACTGAAGGAGAAGATATTGATATTGATATTGTTTCTGATTTATCTCAAGGCATGATGCTGTTCAGGTTTCCAAATCCAGGGACGTAGATGATGTCCCAAGGAAGACATCATAGGTTTTGTTTCTAATCTGGACACAGATTCAGGATTTCTTAGAAAACGATTGGTAATCTTGAGAGATAAGGAAGTGTGTCAGCACAAACTGTGTGGCCTTGGCAGAGGTTTTTTTAGTCCAGATAATACATCGCTGGTTTTAAGTGATATGTGAGCTGTTACATTTTTTAAAATCTAGCAGATCCTAATGAGAGTATGTATGCTGTATATTTCATGAATCTATAGATTATATCAGGACTACAGTATCTGAAATAGAGATGTAATCGCCATACTGTATAGTGTAGAGTGAAACTTGAGAGGCTGCAATCGTGGTGAACGTGAATTTGAATTTAAATAACCTTTTCCATTGGAAAGATGTAAATAGGTTGTAAAACAAGATTTCTTTCTGCTTCAATTAATCAGTCTCTGTGCAATTAGATTTTCAATCCCCTTCAGTGAGTTGGCAGGATTTTCCACCATATCCATTATACATCCTAGTTCTTATCCAAGACAAATAATCAAAGACCCTTCTTTCCTGCTAAAGCTGAAAAGAATCAACTCAGATGTGTGTGTGACACTGGACTTCTTGACAGGATTTTTGCGACTAAGACTCCTGAAATGTCTCTCTTTTGTCCTTTACTTGTTTGTTATGAAGCTACACCAAAGTCATCCCAACTGGACCTCACACTGAACGTTCCTAAAGTGGATGAATTCCTAATGCAATCAAATGGCTCCAACTCAAACAGGCATGTTAATAGACATCTCATATTAATGACAGTCTAAAGAGGATGGAGGTTCTGCTGCTCGGGGGAATGTATGCATGTGGTGTATGTATTTTTGTGTAAGTGTAAGTGTGTGTGTGTGTGTGTGTTTGCGTGTGTGTGTGTCTATGTCTGCAGGACCACACTGGTGCTGGCCTCTGACATGGGAGCTCACAACAACTTTCAGACTGACAGACGGGGTTCAATCTTCGAAACCGTAGACCTGTGTTTAGATGAAATCTGGCTTTCATTTACATTGAGTAACAATGCAAAGTATTGGAGAGACAGAGGGGCCTCTCAGTCCAGACCGCGGTGCCTGTCTCTCTCTCACACACACACACACACACACACGCACACACACAGGCATATACATATATATATGCATGTGTCTGTAGGTCCAGCAGAAGTTAAGACAATGCCAGGGCCAATAAACCCTTAACCCTCTAAATGCTCTTCAATATTCACATATTTCACTCACTTTCACAAAACAAAGGTGAATCCGATTCTGATAGCCAGTAGATTCATGTTCCTTCAAGATATACGTATAGACTAATGTGGCTGTGATAGACCCATCAAAGCCATGTTTTTTTCTCTTACCGCAGTCCAGGAGCCGTATCTCCACTGAATCAGGAGCTGGGCTGAGTTGTCAGGACGAGGTGTGCTTTGTATCGGTGAGGCCCATGGACATCCTGGCAACTCACAGTCCTATAGATACAAACATACAAAAACAATGTAATGAGCTAAAAGCCATACATGAATCCCAAGGCAAAAAACGACTTAAGCACTGGGAGTAATTATGCTAAAAATACATCTGTAGGACGAAACTCAAGTCCACTTATACCTTTCGTTTGGGGACATTCCCACCTTTCATTGTTTATTTACATTACCCAGATATGCAACGTCCACAGGGACATGACCTCTATACCAACAGCTAAAAAGATCACTTATCTGGAGACTGAAAGGTCATCAGTTCAAGAGTCTCCGCCTTCAGTGTCCATCACTGTCTAAACCCCTTTAAGCAGTACATTGATATACTTCAACCACTCAGGCAAAGTGCACGGCAGGCTTATGGTCTTTGTCCATCTTGACATCAACTATGACTTTGGGTGAAAGCAAAGCAGGGTAGGTAAACATTTGAAGAGGCCGCTGACGTGAAGGTCAAATGCATGATTTTTGCCTGTACTGTCTTACAGTGATAATTAGCAGACGACTGTCCTAAGATGAAGCATTAGCATGACAGCATCATTTTACTAAATTTACTACTGGAACCAGAAACTGAGTGAATCTAAAATATAAAAATATGCCACATAATTGCTGAATAAAGCTTGATTTTACCCCCTACGAGTGGGTCTAGAAAGTGCGGAATTAGCATTGCAGTTTCAAGCCTCGGACCAAGTGTCACTGGTGAGCACGTAACAGGAAAAAAGAACGAAGATATTTCTCGACTCAGGGGAAACTGAGGTTGGGAAGCACAGTTTATGAAAAATATTACCCCTTTTCTAGTAATACAAAGCTAAATGCAAATCAGTGAAGTATTCCTTTAAGTCCTTGCTTACAAGGAATGGGAGCCGAGACAAACTAGTTAGCATGCAGCTGTACGGTTCACTCAGTCAACAAGTTCAAATCTTACATAAATAATGTTAAGCTGTATCAACTGTGGGCAACGGGAAAATATGTACGTGTAATGTAAAAAGGGTAAAGATAATTATCACATTTTAGTATGTCATTGTTATTGTTGTGTTTTTTTTTATCTTTTAGACAACTTAGTCTGTTTTTCACAACTTTCATTAACCTCTTTTCCAACACCAGGAGAACTCGTCCTTGCGTCTCTAACGTTGACGTGCTTGTGGTAGCTCACATTTGATGGATGGCACTGTGCTCGTTATTTGGCCCCATTTCACTTATTCTGTATCACATGGTAAATAAACACTTCCACCATCATAACTCTAGACTTAAATAAGATACAGGTCCTGAAAAACAAAGCATTTTATCAAAGCTTACAATATTCTCTGACTTTAGATGATGTATAACCATCACTTCTGGGAGAAAAGTTATCATCATTAAATAGTATACTTTTAGTGATTAGGGGAGTTTTGAGGGGCATTGCAATGTATGAATGCTTGTTTGTTTTTTGTTTTTTACCTGACTGTCTCTGGGCCTCGCTGCAGCATTGCACTCTCGGTCATCTACAGTGTTACCGTAGTTCCCCGACACACACCTCACAGCTCTAATCTGGTAGCCGTGGCCACAGGTCACCGAACACTGAAAGACAAAATGACACACATACTTTGACCCGCAGGAGACACAAGGGGAGAAACCCAGTCAAGTGCAAGCTATCTCAAACTACACGTAGGGTTAGTTGTAACTCAGTGGAGCCTGATGCACAACACACACACACACACACACACTCTCACATATGAACACATGCATTCACATACACATCCATGGTCTCAACGCGACCCTTGACCCAATTCTTGACTCGCGTACAAGGGCACGTTTACACGACAAGAGCGGAGGAAGTGCCGTAGGATTATTTGAGCAGCAAATTATAATTACACAGGCATTAACAAGCCGATTTATCGCAGCTCAGTAAACACTGCTATCTGACCTCATGCGAACACACGGAGGAGGACATTACATCTACGTGTGGAAACCAAACTATGAATGCTTGAGCAAAACTGACTGTTTTAGGCAGTTTGTGCTTGAACAGAAACATGTATAAGAGGATGTGTGTGTGCGCGTGTGTGTGAGTGAGTGTATACGCTGTGTATCAGGTTTAGTCTACAGGATATGAGGGTAAAGTGAAAGGAAATGGCAGCTGGAGTCGGGGCACACTCCTCCATAACTCGCTGCTGTATCAGGTTACACACACGGAGACACTTGAAATATCCACTATGTCTCCTCCGCATTCTCTCTCTCTCAGTGACTACACACACACACACACAGTCTCAGCGTAAAAGATATGAATCAAACTCCTTGACGGCAAACCACACATGAAATCCATTTCCCTGGTCAAACACCACATCAAGTCACCTTGCCCCAATGTGTATACAGTATGTGTTATCTACGTGTTGCACGTCTGCGAGACTCACCGCTCCCCAGACGCCGACCTGCCAGGACGCACACTCAGGCAGCTCGCAGCTCCCCACCGTTTGGGGTTTGCTGGACAGGTCACATAAGTGCTCGCTCAGCTTTTTCTCCGCGGCCCCCATGGTGCAGGATACTTGCCTGTGTCTCATCCCTTTCCCACAGGTCACCAGGCACTGAGCGTGGGAAGGAGAGTAGGGAGGTTTTTGGTCAGGTGTGGGATGTGCGACTGTTCCCATGCACACTTTCATAATCAGAAATCCCATTCTTAAAAAAAAAATAAGCAGTTGATGGGAAACTCTATCCTACATGTCCTCCCACATTTGTATTAGTGGGAGTGGAGCAAAAAAAAAAAAATGAGTAAAACCTTTCAACAAATTTCACACACAGAACTGAAACACAGAAAAACATTAATACCAACTTAATACCAAAACCTGAATATAGGCTTCATAAAAAAAAAAAAAAGATTTGCTGAAGTACTATTAGTGGGTTGTATATTGCATTCAATTCTATGGTGACATGGTTATATAAAATGAAGAATCTATGTGTGTGTCTCCTACCTCGCTCCACTCGCTGGCGGTCCACTTCGGACATGGCTGGTCGTTGCATGCTTCAGTAACCACCCTCCGGTATTCATTGCACTCCCGGTCTACCAGCCGTCTGCCTAGGTTGTTCATACAGTAAGACTCTCTGCTGCGGCTGCCACGTCCACATGTCTTAGAGCACTGTTCGAAAAGAGTAAATCAACCATTTTTCTTTAGCCCACTCAGGCATACATTTTCATCTGTATTTCATATATAGAGAAAAAGACAATGTATCAAGAGGCCACATTTGACTTTAATGACCCCAAGAGACAATTTATGCCCACACTGCGAAAGGAGGTCATAATATACATCACTATACATGTGCACATACAGTATATATATATATGTGTGTGTATATATATATGTATATATATATATATAGATAGATATACATATGTATATATATATATATATATATATATATACATACATAGATATAGATATATACATAGATATATATATCTTTATATATACAGATAGATAGATAGATAGATAGATAGATATTGACAAAGATTATATTTTGAACACAATTCAGGGGTCATAAAATATGTCCCTTGATTGGACCACAGTCACTGACTGTACCTGAGACCAGGCACTGTACTGCCAGTTCTTCAGCAGACAGTCCCCATGGCAGGTCTCTCTGGTCTGAGGTTTTGCGATGTCTCCACACATACTGGCCTCCATCCTTTCACTCTGTCTCTTCATCAGGCTGTACTTCATGCACTGAACATCCAGACTGCGGTAACCTGGACCACATTTAGCGGAGCATTCGCTCTTTCCAGCAACATGCCACCTGTGTGAAAGGAGACGTAAAAAGATGTTTCTGCTTGCAGGAATTGATATAGTAGGGGTCTTTTTTTTTTTTTTTTGCAGAACTGCATACCTGACTTCACAGTCTGCGTTGCAAGAATCAGCAACAGCAACAGGACGAGGTACATGTTCACAGCGTTGGTCGGACACCTCAAGGTGATCACTCTTACGCACACATACTGACTTTCGCCTCCTCTCACCTACACACACACACACACACACACACACACACACACACACACACACACAAACAATTAAGGAGGGAAAGGCCAACGCCCCAGGTTGATATCAGTCAACTGGCTAAAAACAATATATCTTATTACTTCACCTTTCACTGACATCATCTGTGCTGGTCTAAGACCCCACAAACTGATCTCTTTACGGGATCCCACTGTGACTCACTGTGAGTCTGACTAGCTTATTTCTTAAAGGAAATTTAAGGGGCTTAGTTAGGTTAAAGGGCAGGGCAAGGGGAAGGAGCCTGCTGGTTATATTGAGGTTGTTGGGGGACATTAGAGTAAATAATTACTCTGATGTGCACTGGTACTTCAGTCTTCATCCTTGTAATAGAATGCTGTGTAATAGGAGCTGTAAGGTTGGTACATATGACGCTTTATCGACTTCATACTAAGTGCAACTGTGAACGTTGACTCTCACTTAGGCAACAGGAAACATTTTTTAGGAATGGCTAAAGCCAAAGAGACATGGTCATACTTCTTTTTGAAACTAAGCGGAGATCTTACCCTGACAGATGCGGTTGCACTCGAGCCATGGGCCAGATGGATCCCACACAAACTGCTCCTTGTGCTCCTCGATGGGTATGTTAAAGGAGTAACGGACATCTGGGTTGTAGAGGTTTCCCACACACAAGACCTGTGAAGCAAATTGGGGGCAAAGTCAAATGACCTTTCTTTTGTTTTTTGATTTAGCTTAGGGTGTGAAAAGTAAAGCAATGTTTTTCCATAGGGAGATGCAGCGAAGACAAGTAAAGCAATATGACGACTAATGACTTTCAAATCAAAACAGAAACACTTAAGAGACAATGTGAAACTTCCTCTTCATACCTGTAGAACAAGCTCTTCCTCGATGCGCTCGGTGCAGTTGATGCGCTCTACTTTCGTGTCCGAGCCACTGTAGTCGATGACAGTTCCCTTAAAGTTGATTTCCCTTTTGAACATGGCCACCACGAAATTACCATTCAGGAGGGCGTTGGACTGGCCATCAGATAACGCTGTCGAATAAGAAACAAAAAAAGAACCCAATTTACTATGAAAACCGCACAAAACCCAAAATGTGGAAGAATCGAGCGCAAGTAAAGGAATTGTTTGGTTCCTGAAATGAGTCTGTCTCCTGTGTAATTGATGTTTCAGTCACTTATCACTGCAGGTTATTTGTTAAACTGTCTCTGACTGGCCGTCCAAAATGTTTGTTGCGGCAGATTCCCTGAAATTAAATCGCATGTATTTGGAGTCCGACTGCATGACTCCTCCTAACGACTGGCATTGCAGTGTAAGCAAAGGCTCTCCACTGACTGCTAATACAAACAAGCACTAACATACAAACACAAAATAACATGCACACAAATGTATGAACAGAAACACTTGGCAAACTAACACATAAACACTAAAGGAAACACCCACCACCTCATTTACTACCTTAGGCATTATGGGTTCAAAAACATGCAATTAATTACATTCTGAGAGTGCACACTGAAACCATGTGACTGATTCAAACTCTAGATGCAACTTTGTTTACACTTAAGTCTGCACAGAGCTTGATGCCAGATGTCATATTTTGCCAGAAAACCCAGTGGGGTTTTAACAATGATCTACAGACTCTGGTTGTCGTCACTGATGCTGTGCAGACACACAGAGTGAACTTCAACAGATATAAACATCTTCAAGTCTCTCCTCTTTTGCCTTTTTAACAGTAAAGAATATGACAAGCTAATATGTTAGCTGCTGATACACACAATACCTATATGTTCTGATAGATTAAGGTAAAAAAAATGTTATTAAATTGTACTAAATAGTTCCACTTTAATACAGTTAAACTATGCCGGATTAATTTAACAGCTTTGGAGTCATTGTGATGGTTAAATGGCTTGTTGCAGGGAGATTGGGAGCTGTCTCCACTTCCCCTACGGGAAAAACCTGCAAGAGTCAGAATTCGGAGGTCTCATGAAGTCTCAGGTTTCGTACTGCAGACATGCCTCCAAGCCAGGTAGCGGCTATAAGATCAAGGCAGCGATGGCGTTATTTTAGACGTTCATCATGGCAGAGCCAGTGAAAAAGAAGCAGAAAAACCTGTTGTCGGACGAAACTAGGAAGAGGAAATGACTGAGTGACCTAACAAGGGGCCACACACGAGTAAACAGCTTATATTCGAATGGCGAGAAATTAAAAAACACGAAGCCTGCAAAACTGATGCTGACCGACATGGACATGGCTCCATGGCTTGTGTTTGCCGGCTCCGTAGAAAACAAATGCACATGGCCAGGAGAAGAGAATGGAGAGGGGGGGGGGAGTGTCAGTGGTGAGTTTTTGAGGATAAAGTGGTAGACAATGGATGGGTGTAAAAATATGTACTCAGAAACTGTACAGAAATATGCACTCAGAACACTTGCAGAGGTCTGCTTTAAATAAGTTTTTCCCATTGTGGGCCGTGCTTGTTGTCGCACAGGTGTGCTCTATTTCAGATATTTTAAATATCATTTATTGAACATTACAAAATAGCCAAATAATCATCTTTTGCTTATTCTGCTTATTTTTCTGTACTTATGTTGTACAAAAGCACTAAAAAAGGGATGAACTAATAATAATAATAAAAAAATTAAACTAAGGCATATACAGACAGATCTGGTTTCTGAAGTTCCCTACAGTGGCCGAGTCCAATGGGAAATAGTCGAGTCATAACTTCAAAGGTAAAGCGTCTTTTTATGCTGTAAAGTGGTGATTGTCTTAAAATCCTTTTGACATACTGCACCAGTCGGAGTGATAAAATTGGCAGAAATGTGCAAATACCTTCATCACAGACAGCACCCGCAGTGGAATTGTGTTACTCCGCGACAGTGGGGGTCGACCTTCTAACAGCAGTGTGGCAACGAGGCTTTTGCCAGATGTCTTTTCAGACTATTTGACTGAAAACATCTTGAACCTCACTTGAATCACAACACAGGCAAAGCCCTTTCCCTGTGTGTGTCTCACTCACTCTCACTTTGTCTGGCTGTCTCTCACGTGCAAGCACACAGACAGAAACACATACACACACTGTCAGAGCCTGGTGGGTCCATCTAACCCTACGCCCCAATATCTACTTTCATGCAGCCCGAGGCTCCACATGCCTCTAATTAGCACCTATTGCTGCCTCATTTATCTTTCTTGGGGGCTGACACTCCATTTGCTTTCCCAACCAACCGTCTTTGCCACAACCAGATGGACCAACGCCCCGACACGTTTCCGCCGTAATACGCTCAATACACATGACAGCTTCCTTTCACTTTATAAGAAAAAAAAACTGTTTGACAACAGTTCAGCCTATGTCTCCTTCACTAAAGCCTGCTTCTATAGCTCTAGGACACTGGGTCTGGGTGGTTTATAGCTGTGATAGGGGATAATGGCACTGACTTATGGTGTGGGAAATAATGGGTGTAATGTACATCTTATTACACTGGACTGCTTCCATTTTGGATGAAGTCTTCCAATTAAAACTGCAAGTTGACACAGAAACACAGAGAACACACTCACCGAGGTAGTTGTCGTCTTCTGGCTTTCCTGAGTAGCTGACCTGCTTGATATCTATATTGGTGGCTCCAGCTGGGATCCGCACCACTGTGTTGTAACCTGAAGAAGAAGAAGAATAAGAAAAGACAGAGTCTCTAAAAAGGAACACATGAAGTCACAGTAATAGCCGTGAAAATCCCAACTTCATTTTCATAATAGCTTCACTATGGTAAACCAAGGCCGGGTGAGGGAAGTCCGGTTCCAACCACAGGGGATTTCTATGTCACAAAATACCAAAAAATGGTCTACTCTACTAACCCTCTCAAATAACCTGCAGGAGGTTTTAGTCTCAGAGGCCTGACCGTAAAATAATATGTAATTATTCTCTGGACCTACCGTCGGCCTGTAATTACTACACCGTGCATGTTGCTCCATGATAAGAGCACGAGAGAGAGCACATGAGAGATAAGAGGCAACAACAAAAATTTACTGATTGGAACTAAATATTTCATATGAAAATTACTTGGGTATGAAATCTTTCCAAATATCCAAAGCAACAAGGTCTTTGATCATCCAGTATTTGAATTTGCCTGCTGTTGTTTCAGCAAATTGTTTATTTAAATTAAAATAAACTGCATTAATGCAGAAAAATAATTTGCATTTACAATAAAAAAGCTGTACTTTTGAGAGTAGTTGCTACAGATTATTATCAACCCCCTCACAGATGTAACATTTGACAGTTTAAACACGAGAGCGAATCATCTGAAGAGTGAGAAAAGATGAGCGACGACACAAACACAGCTGCTTGTTCAGCCCTTATCTAATCAGCTAATTAGAAGCGTGCACTGAACAGCAGCCACAACATTAGGTGCCGGTTTTAGTGTTGTGGCTAATCAGCGTCTTTCTTGTTTATAGCAACACTTTGAGAATTGTAGGGTGGGGAGTTTTATTCCCACTTCACTCACGATGAGTACACGTTTGGTGCCGTAACAAAGCATTCGCAGGTGTGATAACTGCAGTTCCCGTCCTGTGCAGACGGAGACGGTGACTCGTTTCTTTTTATCATCAGTGAATAGCTCGAGGATTTGAGCCAACTATCATTTGGTCAGGTGTCATCTGGCCCTCCAATTTCTAATGACCGCGTGCCAAAATAAAATGAAATTGGTGTGAAATTAGCCTGACACCTTTAGTCACTCAAGGGCAGCACTTTACATATCTATCAGTGGGAGGGTGCCATAATCCATGTCACTGAAAAACGTTATCCATTATCAGACCACACTGTACATTTCATTCATCACTACAAAGAAAAAGAACTGTTTTGTATCTTCCTTCACAATAAGACTTAAACCTTCACACTCGGATTTCCCCTTTTACCGCTTTAGGAGTGTCATGTCAAAGTCCCTCCCTAACCAGTGGGGACAGGATAAGCTCCTAAACACACAGGAAGAACTTCAGGAACCACCTACATGGTCCCCCTCTGAGGAAACATGGTACCCACAAGGCCCCCCCAGAGGCCTCTTAGATCCCACCAGCTTAGCTACTGACCATACACACAACCCTCCACCACCGCAGAGTGACCCAGAAATGAACAGTAAACACACCACTGTAGGGAAGAACATGCTTCTCTCTGCCAGCAGCAAGAAAGATGAGATAGCGCTAATAGCCTGCAGGAGAGAATTAGCAGACGTAACAAAAATGACAGTACATTTTTAATATTTGTGTCACTTTAGTTCAGGGGTGTCAAACATACGGCCCGGGGGCCAGAACCGGCCCGCCAGAGGGTCCAATCGGCCAACAGGATGAATTTGTTAAAATTTCACACTAATCTAAACGTAATGTCAAATGCTCCAGATACCTGTGACTAAATGTTTGTGCCTTTATAGATCCAGTGTGCTGTGTAAATAGTAAATTTAGGCATGATATTGTTGAAATTGCACTTATATTTCTCAAGAAATTTCATGTTTTGTAAAATTATCCTTCAGTAAATGTAAAACAAACGAGAGAAAACAAAGGGGTTCTTGTTGTTCATAAGTTATTATGCTATTATTTTACTATTTTTACTGGTCTGGCCCCCTTGAGATCAAATTGTGCTGTGGCCCCTGAACAAAAATGAGTTTGACACCCCTGCTTTAGTTGATCTTCGAGTCATGAAAGTTGGAAGTTGTGATCAAAAGCTGTGCTTGTTAGGAGTCCACACTTCTCTGTTCCTTCAACAACAAATATTAAATGCATATATTCTCACTCTGACATCATGAAGTATGCAGGTGCTGGGGTTGGCATCTCCCAACTCTCCTGGCCAATGTTCATTTTTATTTCTGATGCCACACATATGACTTCAAGTCATCTTTTAAATTAGGCTTTAGGCTTCAGACTTATATTTGGACAGATAACTTTAGCAGTGCTAACACCTCACCAATTGAAGCACGAATGTATGGTCCTGGCAAATGCAATAAACACTAACATCTCAAACCCTCTCTTGAATGAATGTGCGCACTAATGTTGTCCAAATATAATGTCAACAGTTAGAAACTTGGAAGACTTCTTGACTCGACTTGACTTTCCCCACAAGACAAACAGACGGCTGTGGTTTTATCTTAGGCTTCAGTTTGTCTAGTGTGATCAAAAGAAGAACAGTCGAGTCGCAAACACAAAGATTGACACAAGAAAAGGAATGAGACAAGGGTAGAGACAGAGAAAGAGAGAGAAACAACAAACACAAAAGGACAAAAGGGTGAAAGACAGAGAGGCAGACCCAGACCGAGGGATATCCTGCCTGTTCTGCGCTCTTTCTTCAGGTTAAGTCAGGTTATTTCCAGGGCTGAGTTGGGTGTCTGGGTCAGTTGACCACATTTATAACCTCCTTCATTATCTAACCCCCTGTTCAATTGCTCGCTGGGGACAAATAAAGTTTTTTAATTGAATTGAATTGAATTTACTATAACCAGTTAAGGTTAAAGTACCTATTTTAACCTCACCACAATTTAAATCTTCTATGTCAAAGCTCTAAATGTAACCATTTTCTCAGACAGGCCCTTCCTCATTAGGACCAGGTTTTGGCCCACTGATCCTGACAAGGTCAGTTTTCATACCAGAAAATGTACCAAAGTTAGGTAAGAAATACCCTACTAACCCTAACCCTAACATAATACTTTCCCTAGCCCCTTAACCTTAACCCTTAACCATCCCTAATAAATGCCTAAACCTAACCTAATTCTATCCTTAACCCTAAAACCAGGTCTTAATCCTCAAAAAGCTTGATAAAGTTGTGTACACCAGCCAAAGTGTTCTCAGAAGGTCAAAATGTCCTCACAAAGATAGGTTTGCTTGACAATTGGTCCACACAGCCTATTTAAGACATGCACACACACACACACAGGTAGAAAGCACCTGTTTTTGACATTGAGATGTTAAAACTTGGTGCCAAACCAATGTAAAGTGTCAATGACAGATGTTTATGCTGACGATTGTGCGGGGTGGGGGGGCTGGGGAAGGGGGCTGGATCCAATCAGCTGTCTGCTGCATCGGCAAACATTGCATAACGCAGCACGGTTCAAAGTGGTGACGTCGGGTTTGCTAGACCTTACAGACAGTGATTGCCGTGTTGATCCGTTTCTGAGGATTTAGAGGACACAAGTGTTCCCAAATTTGCCTGCGACACATATTGTCACTGAAATATGTTTAAACATAACCAGACATGACATCAGTGGTGAATATGAGCACGAGGCATGTCAGTGTTTGCAGCCATGTGGAACTATTCTCTACGGCTCTGTGTTTACGGTGCATCAGATAAATCATACCTCATCTACAGCAGCTGGTTACTTACAGCATGTTGAGTAGCACACGGCTGCAGATCTAATTTGAGCATCGGGACTTACCATACTGTGCATCGTTGAAGGTCCCTGCCAGGGTTTTACACGATGAGTTGTCCCCGCCACATACGCCACACTTGTCATTCCTGGCCTTCGAGTTGAGGACGTGGTCACAGCCTGCTTGCTGAGGAGGCAAAGAAGATTTATGATTTTGGAACGATTGGATTGAATAACTGTAGTTTTGCCTGTACAGCAGGAACTTGGCAGCATGTGAATGTACTGCTCTGAAAATTCAAGATTGATCCATTTTGGTAATTACAAAGAATGAATCAGAAGACTGCGTAGTTGTATCATCATATCTCGTTGAAGCTGTTAAAGCTAAAACAGCTGATATAAAGTTGTTGTGCATCTGTGTGCGTGCGTGTCCGTGTCTGCGTGCAAATCTCCATTACACAAGAAGAAAGAAACTGATATACCCTGCAGAGGCCTTGAACACAGATGTCGTATGTGTCTGGGCCACACGGCGTACCATCAGTGACGCGGTCCTTCAGCTGATAATATGCCATAGTCCCAGCCACACGGCAGAAGAGCTTACAGCGATCCTTCATTAGTACTGCAAGGAAGAAGAAGATGGCTCATTTAGTTCATACGGTTGCTGGAAATAAACAAAGATGAAAACCCAGAGATGATTTCATCAACTGCTGATGAAGTAAAACTAGTGGACAATCTTTAAAAAAAATGTCTTGGTGGTGCACCGGCTCTGGGGTTCAGCCTTTTTGCTTGTGCAGAAGCAATTAAATGAATGAATCACTTGCAGCACTTTAGACATGGTGGTCTTTGCCACATGGTTATCTTACGTGGCTGTGCAAGAAATCCCAGCAAGGAATGAGATATGGCTGCAAGAGGGAAATCTGCCAGGAGGTTTATATGGAAGGGGTGCACTCTTTTTTTTTTTTTAATGTTGTTTAGTATCAAGTGAAGGTTTACCCTGGGCCACCGCTTATCATGGGTGTAAGTGATGATGATCTGTATTCTTATCCCACACATCCGTCAACAAGCATTTTCACCCCATGCGCTAAAATTTCAATGCATTACATTGGAAATGGATACACACACACACATCACAATGCTGCATGTGTTTTAGGCCTTACCATACCTCCTACACACAGTGCATGAGAAGTTTACACAAGCCCAACAACTGGTAATCATACGTAAACTGAATAACTGGGTGGGAAGTGGAGCATTTAGGCTAAATGCACAAAAGACACAGTGAAAGTATCCAAGCTGAAGTCACCCCTTAAAGGACATGTTTTATGATGTTATTGATGTACTCACTGCCGCTGTATTTGGGGACCCAGCGGACGGCGGGAGGTAGACCGTTGATGTTGAAGTGCTTGCCGTCAAAATGAGAGCACTGCTCCTCGCGGAAGTCTTTCCGTCCTCGTGGGCATGGCTCAGTGTTGCAAGAGCGGAACTTCATCCTGCGGCCCACGCAGAACTTGCCACCGTTTCGGGGCCTAGAGTAAGTAAAAGTATTTGAATTTAAAGACCGTGTTTGCTCTCGTTTTATTGGCGCTTTTATGATTTTTAAAGCAACACTGTTTACTTTGGAATTCGCGGGAACATGCTTTCTTTAGCCGTAGTTTAAGAGACTCAGTAAATCTGACGCACAGGCTTGCTACTGACTAGATTGTTTATAAATCGTGATCATGCCTGGCCTCAGATTTTTACTACTGCTCTCACTTGTGCACATATTACAATTTGCACATATATAAACAGACCATGATGGCTTTGGTTGTCTTCACAGTCTGATTCCTGCTTACTCAGGCTTGTTGCAGTCTCTGCTCGTGCTACGGGTTCCTCCACCACAGGACCTGGAGCAAGCACTGTAGGGCCCCCAGGGTCCCCATTCTCCATGGACTGGCTGCAGGTCCAGCTCTTTATTCACACACATTCCATGTCTGCAATACTGCATGTGGATAAGGGAGAGAGAGGGAGGGAGGGAGGGAGGGAGAGAGAGAAATTATGTTAAAACCAATGACTGCAACACCTGCAGCCCTGGAGACAAACGTGGACTGTGTGGATTTCTAGTGCAGCTTTAGTGCATGCACACAGCTGGGAGAGGCTTTTGTCTCTGCCTCCTTAATCCTCTGTTTAAAGCTTAAGCTATATTTTAAAAGAAATCCGGATTCAGCGATCGTTTACCCTCAGGGAATGTGTCCAACTACTCCAGCTGTCAAAAGAGAAACTGAAGCATGTGCAGGAGACACTGCCCCAGACAGAAATAGAGAAAGATACTGGGTTAAAGAAAACTAATAGTCCGTTGAGTTGCTGCGCTGTTCATGACACCTGTCTCAATCTTAAGAGTAATCCCGAAAGAATGTAATGATGATGTATACCACACCTATATCCTATGCCAAAGATAAAAGAGAGAATCCAGACTAAATGACGCAGCAGTGCGACAGAATATAAGGTGCCAGGTATCAAACAGTGTGTACCCACTAACCAAGAAATGGTAACACTGTTTTCATTAGTAAAGCACGGCAGGCCCATTTCCCTTTGTGTGTAACCAAATCCGCTTCCAAGAGACTGAGATATCGGAGGGTCCTGTTCTCCGAAAGAATGCAGGACAAGACGGCGTCTGTCTGGGTACGTAACCTGCCGTCCGGGCACACAGGCGCGGGGAGCAGTGGCACCATGATAAGGAAACTCTAGAGTTGTGATAACAAGAGGAACAGAGTTCATTACTGGCATCAGGAACTCCCTTCTCCAGACCACTGAGGTGCACATCATTAAAGCTGAAAAGGAGTCCGCTCTTGATTGATACCCTCAGTTTGTTCTATTTGTCAGGTTGATAAGGACGTTATTTCAGTTAAAACATCTATAATTTTAACTGGCCACGCACCCATTCCACTACAAGTGATCTCCTGGACCACTTTCAAAAAACAAAAAAAATCACAACTTGCAGCCTGTACTTTCAGTGAACATCTGCAAAAGTGCAAAGTCAAACGCAAACACGCAAACATACACAGAAACGTGTGCCGCTGTGTCTACTTCCCTGGCCTAGTTTGCAAGTCTAATGATGTAGTGTAAAGTCTGTGCGCAGTGACAGACAGGTGTTACCAGCTGCAGGGTGAAATCTAAGCAAGACGCAAATATAACCCCGATTCTGGGTTTGGCAATGGCCTTTTCTTCCTGTCTGACTCCACTGTAAATGCAAAAAAGTTGAGGCGCTGATAGAAAAGACGTCAAATAAATGGCAGTAAAAAGAAGGTGATAAAACATCCACCACAGTGGAAATGGATTCCATATACTATAGAAAAAAAAACAGGTGTCATTACTTTGTGGTTGAGCAGCTTTATCTCGGAAAAACGAGCTAAACAATCAACATTCATGGAAAATGATCTAAGAGACATATTTTAAGAGTGAATACAGACTTTCTTTTTTTTTCTTTTTTTTTTTTTACCAAACTATCCCCTCTCCTTACAGCTCTCACGTCCCCATCCCCCACTGCAGCTTAAGAATGGAGAGCGCGGACCTGGGCATCCTCTCTCTTCTCCATTGTAAACTGCAAGAGCCGCACAGAGACCACCACAGTGCTACAAGGAGGCGGGTCCCATGGAGCTGTCAAACACAGGGTGGACTGTCTGTCACAGAAGACCAAAGTCCGTGTAAGCCTCAGAGGCATTCCACTCCCCCCGCTGGCACCCTGTGTTTACAACCGTTTTGTTTGGCTTGAAAAGGTGATGTGGGTGAAAAGAAGAAAGACGGAAAGAGGGGAGTGGAAGGGGAAAAAAAACATCTGTGTGAGATGATGCATGTGCGCGTGTGAGTGCGCCAGTGTGAGCACGCTCGTGACTGTGTGTGTACGTGTGTGTGTGTGTGTGATTGCTCTGAGTCTGGAGGCATCTGGGGGCCACACTCATTCCCAATTAGCCTTTCTTCCCAAGTGCACAACACACACTCTTTGAAAATGCTGTCGAGGCAAAGCTCAAACACGCATCAAGGTCTTCAGCAGACGCTTTCCTAGAAAGATTGTCAAAATGTGCCCTCACTTGAGAGGGACAACATTTTAACTTGTTGTGAGAGAAACCTGTCCAGCTGTGACCAGCATGTGCTTCAAATTAGGAATTTCATAAAGACACACGCAGACTCACCAACACATGCCAAGATGGGTGTATCTCCACAATCATGTCGCAATGATTCATTGTTTACATCCTTTATAAACACAAATGGGCACACAAACATGCACAAAAGCTATCACTATAGATATTTCAGCCACCAGCAAGCTTTCCCTGACAGCGGTTAGCTGAGGACAGCAGCATCTGCTCTGAGCTCTTCAGCTGGCTGGTCTGGGAGTTAGCACCCTGTAATTGCTGGGAAACTCTTGCAGGGAGCACCTCATTTCTGAACCCAAGTCATACATCACTGCAGGAATGAGAAGGTAGAGGACTGATTTAAAAAGACCTCCACTCTTTCATTTTAACACAGCCAGTTCCAAAAGGCATCGTCTTTCATGTCGTGGTGTCTTTCTCATGGTTCTGGGTTTGGAGTTCACTTAGTTTGGCCTTTGCCTGCTGGGGGTTTGTGTCCATGTCTCTGTTGATTTGCAGCAGGCTGTGTCTTCACTACAACGTACAGATCGGCAAAATCACAGGTCATAAAAGTATTTATTCAGTATTGCTTTTCTGACTGGAAATAAGTTTAACAGCAGTGGTTATAATAAAGTTCTACATTGATTCATTTTAAAGCTTGTCTTCTCCCATTAGTTCCCAATTTCGTTTTTTTTTCCCTTGAGCTGAAATGTGTGTCACAACAGAACGAAAGGAAATGATTAGAGGGCTTGGATATGGTGAGAAAGACGGCCAGATGACCCCAACAAACCTCTCATTTACAACATCTCCACACTTTGTTTCTCTCTGTGATCCCCCCTTTCCTCACGTTTCCAGGAATCGTAAGGGTTATCATTAAAGTGAATGAGTGGTTTGGTGCTGTCAGCTGTTCCACTTTTACTGTTCGTCTTTCACACTTTTTTCACTGTGTGTACAACGACTGAAAAACAAATAGTCAGTTCCTTTCATTAATTGTCAATAAAATACTTTTGTTTTTTGTTTTATTTTATTCGACCATCAACACGTCCAAAAACATGCAGATTTGGGGATTAGGCAAACTGAACACCCACAATCGACTGTAAGTGTGAGTCTCGATGAGGCCCTGTAATGGACTGGTGACCTGTCATGGGTTTACCTGCCTTTAACCATACTGTATGTCAGCAGGGATTGGCACCAGCGCCCCCCCTGCGACCCTCATGTGGAGTATAAAGCAGTAGATGAATGAATGAAAGAACAAATGAATGAATGACATGTGGTCAAAATGTACAGTTAATGTGGTGCATGCGAGCAAATTGTGGCCCTGAGAAAATATAGGGCAACATGAGCATTGAGTGGGCAGCAGGCATAAATGCATCCTTTCTCCTTCTACACAGCCAACAATGAGAGATGCACTCAGTGGCTAATGGACACAGCAACTCCATCAACAAAACCATAAGAATGCTAAAACGACAATCCTCTTGTTAGCTCATGTCCACAGATATAGTTTGTCTTCCGACGACGGTAAAACAAAGTGGCGACATCCTGCAAATATCCACAGACTAGCCGAAAGCGACACTGATACCAGTCTCACAATCCCGAGCTCCAGTACAGAGATATGCACACACACATACACACAAATACACAACATCATACGACAAGTCTGTCAGGCTGCCAGCGAGCTCCAGCCAACACTCACCGCCTCAGCCAGCAGACTCGATTCTGCCCTGGCTTCACTTTTCAAGACCTCACTATCTCACTCTAATTGGCTGAAACTGGAGCGGGTCCTTATTCCTTTCTAAGGAATGTTCTAGAGATTGAAAACAACTTCTCACTAACCACTCAATTAAGTCCTAATTAAGAGTATCTGACGCAGACTTCTGAGTTTTACACGTGTTCTATAAAAAAAAGCTAAGCAAGCAGCCATTGTTTTCAAAGTACAGTACATCGTAAGGAAAGACAAATGGGTTTCAGGGGAGTGTTCAGTCACGACAGCACCAAAGAGGAACAAAACTGAGAAGAATATAAACTTTGACAACAACACATCACAGTCTTTCAAACCTCAGTCACAACTTCTCCACCCCACCCACCCCACACGCCACCCACTGAGCGATGATGTGTGGAGAGAATCAGTGACGGGATCTAAAGAGTGGGAATGTGGATACGGGGCCAAGTAGGCCCCAGCTATAGCTTGAGGCACTTATTGATCAAACTAGCTGACACACACATGCACAGTGCACGCAGATACACACAGGCACACATCTGCGTGCGCATGTGTGCACTTAAATGTAAAGGTTAGGCTGACCTGCAAAATTCAACACACAGGAGCATCCACATGCGTGTACTTGTACACGTAGTCAAAAAAAAAAAACACAAAGAGAAACACACACAGAGACACACAGGCAGGATCCTTTTGAAGAGTGAGCGGGATGGAAAAGAGAGGATAAAGGGGAGGGAAGGTGGTGGCAGTATTTATAGATAGCAAGTGATGGGATGCCCTCATTAGTGCATGGCCCACTGAGCTAGATGACATACGCCGCCAAGGGGTCATGTGACCGCATTACTCACTCCGGCGGCCTGTAAGAGGGCCCGTTGAGTAACAGAGAGGGAGAGAGAGGGACAGTGGGGGGAAGAAGAGAGAGACAGAAGTGGAGGGAAGGGAAGGAAACACAGGGGGGAGAAAATGAACCATGAACACTGCCGTACCCATTACCCTATTTTCAACTAAGCTGTATACAAACAAAAAAAAAAACCTCTTCATTTACGAGACGTGCCGCTCTCCAGCGTTTTGAGCGCTGACCTCAATTAATCCACAACTTTGTTTCATAACATAACAAAACAAACAATGCAGGTGCAAGAGGTGACAGAAAATGTAGTTCTTACACAAAACCACGTGTTCCGTGTAATTGCTTACAGCAACATGACAGGCTTTGGGTTAATGATGGGCCAGGAAAGTTGTGTAAGATATCTGCAGCCAGACGTTAACCACAGAGGACATACACTGTGTGTATGTGTGAGTGTGTGTGTGTCGGACCTTAGGGTGGAGGGCTCGACCCATGACCCTGAACCTTGTGATGTCTTTGTGGAAAGAATGAGAGAGGTTTCAAGAGAAGATGGTGTGAACACTCAAGGTGCTTCTTTAGCTTCACGGTGACAAATCATCCGTCACAAACATGGCACTGAAAATCACCAAGATGTGTCTCCAAGGTCATGTATATATACATATATATATATATGTATATATATATATATATATATATAGACACTCGAGAGAATCAAAAAGGACAATCTAGGATTACCAGATTTTTGAGGCTGGCATGATGACGAACACAAACATTACTTGCACACGCGCACACACACACCACAGAGAGGTACCACATTAAAGCGCTCTTGTCTGTGCAGGTGAGTGCTAGTGCAGGGTCCCCCTCTCTTTCAACTCACACGACTTCAAACGGCCTCCTGCATGAAGATGAGACTCGGGCCTCATCACTACAAACATAGGTGGTGCCTCTCCTCACACACACAAAGAAATGAAAGAAAACTGTTTGTGCATTTGTTCAGACAGAAAACAGCCACCATTAAAGATCAGATATGGTTTCCAGCCATTCACGTAGCTACGGATTGCGACCCCGATGGTTGGTTGGGCTGAAGTATGAAAAAAAACTATGACATTATATCCTTATGTCTCTTCATATATCACCATCATAATGTTGGTTGATGTAAGAATTTCTAGATTAAATAAATTGGCAGTTATTATTACACAAATTGCCAAAATATCTGGTGGAGAAATACTTGTAATAATAATAAGACTAATTTTGTTTCCTTCAGAGTAACTTTGCAAATTATTATGGTTGCAGTTTGACTTTTGATTGTGGTTTGCACACCAAGAGGCCGCGTTACACTGTACTCAAAAATATCAAATCAGAATTGTTTCGCTGGTTTTAATCTAAATGTCTAGACCCCTCTGAACATGCACATTGCCATACAGTAAGTGTTTACAGGGTTCCAACGCAGACCAGCCATCCAAGGCGATGTAGCTGAGTCAGCTCCATTTGGGTTAAAGGTTTGTAGCTTGTTAAAGCAAACCACTTGCTGTGATTAAACTAGCAACATGTTTTTCCCACATGCACGCTGAGAGCAGTGTGGGAGCAACAATCCCAGGACCATTATTTAGCCTGGTTGTTGTAGTTGGATTAAGATGTTAGCTATCACCTGTTGATGAGGGAGATAGAGCCAGATGAAAGGATATTAGAGACAGAAAGGTTAAATGAGCCCACACTGCAGAGGACTCCTGCAAAGGAGGGCAGGGGGTTAAGGAGACGTAAACACTCCTTCTCTTTTTCCCTCTCTCTCCCTCTCTCTCTCTCTTGTGCATGTTCCGAATGTTAAACACCAGCCCACCACATCCTCATCTCCCCCCCCCGGTACCTCCTCCTCACTCTCCTCTTCCCTCCTCTCCTCCCACCTCCTGCTCTTCAGAATCACTGATGTGAGGTCTTTTGTGAGAATACTGGCTGGCCTTAGCCTAGGCTCTGTTATAGCCTGACCACTGACCCACACACCCGCCTTTTAAAGAGGTTTTAGGGTCATGGGTTCACAACAAGGTGACTCAGCTGTGAACGGCGGGCGGCATCCTCTTTCAAAGAGGCTACATCTTCACCTTTCCCTCTCTAGAACTTCTCTCCCTTTTTTTGCCCCATCCCTCTTTTCTTTTCTTTTCTTTTCCTTTTCTCTCTCGTTCCATGTTTCCTCAGAGACTTGTCGGTCATCTCAGCCCTAATTAGCATATTATCCCAGCGTGAGGAGAACATGAAGGCTAATGGGGGTTGGGGCCCCGTAACAACACATAGGATAAAGCTTCATGTTTCAAACGAAGGCCATCACCTGACCACATTTACATGGGTTTCTGTGACCAGGTTGCAGACAGGAGACTAATGCATGATAAATTATTCCTTTTTCTCAGTGGAGGAAGTGAACTAAATGGGAAGGGTAAAATGTGCCTTGACTGAAAGCAGGCCGGTTGAAGCTTTCAAAACAGTGCTGATTAGGGAACAGCAGGGAATACATTCAGTTTCCATAGTAGCTAGAATCTTAATGTCCTGTATTTATATGGCGCTTATCCAGACTTGACGATCACTCAAAGCACCTCGACTACAATAACAGATACAGATCAAAACATGACTCAATAACAATATTATGACTTCATAAATAACAGGTCAATCACAGTGTTCTCATTTCTCCCAGAGGGATCTATTGTATATGATTGATAAATCTTTACAATAGGCAATTCCAACCAATTTATTTCCGTCAGAGACGTACATGCACCTAAACCCCCAAACTAACAGGCCTCAAGTATCAAATGGAGCTTCGTGTCATTCTACAGTACTTCCATCTGTTCAGTGAACAACACAGAGGCACATGTACACCAGCTTACCATTCCATGTCCACAGTCGGTCCCATCAGCCAGTGGCATGTGCTGCGTCCGGCATCCTTTGTGGTCCCCCTCCGCACTAGTACACCACAACCTCTTACACTGTTTCTATTCGAGAATAAAGGAGACACAAGCAATTCATTACAAGTGAACTCAATTAAAAATCACTGACATTTATGAGCTTACAGCAGAATATAACCGCTGGTTTCAACGTTTTTTTTTAATATGATACGGTTAATAATATTTCGGCTGTGAATCTTCACTTATTTTGTGCTTTAGTGGTTCCCAGACGTGAAAGCACATCATCAGATCGTAATTAGTGGCTGTGCAATCAACACCGGGGTGAGTCAATCTGCCCTTGAGTTGAAATGTATGTTATACAATGTGAATGGGAATTTACACAAATGAAGTCAATGGTTACTATATTATGACATGGAGCCTAAGCTTTTTCTGTATATCTGAGCAGGAGACACCTATCACAGATCCACCACCACTTTGGCTTGTTATAGTGTGGGGTTGCTCGCTTTGACAGCAAGCAAACTTACCATGTAGGGGCAGATTTGGGAACCGGGTCCAAACATCAGTTCACACTGTCTGTTGGCGTTGTAGATCTGACCAGGTAGGAGGGTGGGCAGCTCGTACGTCCTGCCTACAGGCTCGTCAAGGAGGCACTCCCCATAGCCAGTGCTGTTTACAAACACACAGTGCACACACAGTTCAGTGCTGGTTTGAAAGTTTCCAGAATAAGCCGGTGACTCCGAAAAAGTATCACCACGTGTCATCTCTTTCATAGGAACAAAGTAATCATCTCTGTGTTATTGTCTGTGATCATCCTCAGATGTGCGTTCGCCCCGTGGGTGGTCTGTAAAGTTACCTAACACAGAGACTGATACCACATCCTTCTCCATGACCTGTCAGTAAATGCTGCGCTGTTTCATGCCGTGTATGACACAGACTGAATAAAACAGCAAAAAACATTTTCATTTTGTTCAAGTTTCCCAATCATTTTTTTACCTCTGCGATCATAAAAGCACCTCGATTAAGTTACGCATGGGTACCAGAGCCGATCTTGTTCTATAATGACAGATTGTGCTGTATATCAGCCACACCCTGTCTCACGACACAGTAACAGAGACAACAAAAACACAGCTGGACTCAATGTAAGCAGCAACACTGTGCATATAAAGTCATGATCCTTTACTCTTGAGAAAAGGCACTAGACAAACATCCTACCAGAGCAAGCGGAGCCTCAAAGGATCTGCTCTTTACTTTTGAAAAAGGAAACTGGCAGATGAGGCCTGCGTAGATGTGTCATTACACGACATGTCTGCACCTTGCTGACAAATTTCATCCTGGACTGAGCTGCTACAGCACCTGTTCTTACAGCCACAGCTGATGTGTCAGACCAATAATTACACAGGATTATCCTGAGTTACCGTCACTTTGTTTCTTTCCCCTTTCATTGCTTGATGCCATGATGCAGCGCGGCCGCGTTGCAGGGGGAACGGCTGCACAGGAAAGATAAATCAGCCGTGGAATATACTGTGAATGAAAACCACAGAGAAGCCTGACAGTTCCACATTACAGCATCTTTCAGCGGTTGGTCATCTGTCCAATCAGTGTGCTGGAACTTAATGGAAGGATTATTAAGAGCGCGACAGACGGTAGAGGGAGATGTGATCTCTACAGTATGCCTTCACGTTGTCTACTTAAAAAAAAAAGGATGACCTCCAAAGCAATTTCTTTCTGGCACCACATGAGATTAAACACCTGGTAGCCCTTGGGAAACTTTAAAGTGATTTTATTTTTACAAGATGTTTTGCAGTTAGCTGTTGTTTGCTTGTTATAAAAGGCTAAACAATAATAGTTCCCATGTGCAGTACTCTGGGCTATGTTTTTTGAGTGAGGGTCTAATCACACAGAGCATCTCTGCACAGCTTTTGATCAAGAAGCACCAACTTAAACTGCAGTAATGATTCCATGTCTTCGCTATACATGGAGAGAATATAGCACAATGTAATGATTAAACTTTAGTTGAATTTGGATTTACATAAGGATCCATCTTGACTTCATTCAGCAAAAATAGACAAAGGTTGTGATTCCGGTTCGAGCGCTTGTAATGGAAAATAACAGGGCTTGACCGCTACTAATGATTACGTGGTTACAACCCCCTGCAAAAATGATCATTTTACTTTTAGATTTGGATTTCGAGGCTTAAATCAAACGGCCAGAGAAGGAATGAATGGTTGCTTTATGCAGCGGTTGACGCATAATAACACGACACAAAAGCGGGACGCTTTTCATCAGCCTTCAGGTGCGGGAGTGTAGTGCACATTATTACAGCGATAGTGAGAGAAGAGGGAGAGGGAGGAGGGAAATCCTTAGCCTTTCATTATTTTTTTTTGAGAGACTGGAACTGGTAGGAGAATGATGCAGATTGAATTCGCTCTTCAGGGAAAATGGGCAGTCAAAACACTGACATACTTGACCTGGTCAGCCCAGTGAGCAGGAGTGGCCCTGTAGAAGTGCTAGATTGAATCAATGCTCCACATTGTTGACTGGAGATGGACTTCAAAAGCACTTGGACTGTGGTCTCAAGGGCCTTTCCCACCACTGTGGCTCCCACACTTGAGCCAAGTGCTACTTCACTTACCCTTTACCTGCATTGTGCTTTTCAAATGTCCAATGGATTTGATCAATGATAAAATGCATTTTACATTTACATCATGCTCTCGTCTCTGGGTTTTATGCAGCAATCAGCCACACACAGAGGCACATCAATCAATCCTAATAATAAAGGGATTCATGAAGTTTTCCCTTTAAATTTAGCTGAATGTTCCGAGCACTCAGTGCTGAGGTCATCCTTAAAACTCCATGTGAGGCATCGCCTAACACTGAGGCCTGGAGATGCATCTGGACAACAAAGCCGTCCTTTGTGAAGGCCTCCGCAATTAATAGTGGAAAGATTAAAGGGTCATGTCCAGGGACGATCTAATTATAAGTGACATTTCCCATTTGAAGGGACACCCTTTAGCAGGATCAGTAACCATAGTGCAGGGTAGCAGAAGGTGAAGCAGTTATTGCCCCGTGTTACAAGTTCTGGTGTGAAAAGCAGTGTGGTGACTAGATTACTGTTTGCCCAGCATCTTGAGTTGAGCGGAGAGACAGCTGAGGGGCTGTCTAAGATCTATCGCTCAGGTCAGCCGAGGAAGACCCCCGGATTCAAACAGGAAATACTCTTTCAACACCAGGCAATAACAACTCCACATAGTTTACATTGAGCCGACCTTTCCAATGAGCACTGGGAGAGATGGAGAATACGTTTGTTTAGCTGGCCATGTCAAAACAAGTTAAGTAAGTTAATGGCACACTTAAAAACCAAAAAGCAATAATATGAAATTGGAAAAGAAGACAAAGTGGCATCGCTTTCCCTCCCTGAAACCAGTCATTTGTTTTTGATTATAGATCAATTTAGAGTAGAAAAGGACAGCCTGCGGTACCCACTCTAAAAACTCTGTGATGTACTTGCGACTGCACTTGGACCATGTCCAGGGATTGGTGTCATAGTTGAGTGTGGGAGCCATGACATGGTACTGGTGCTTCATTCCTGCCTCACGACATTTTGGGTTGTCATCGTGGGGCATGTTGAACCTGGTACAGAGAGGGAGAAGAAAAAAGGGGTCAAAGAGGATAAGAGGGACACAAGGAACACTCAGCTGCTTTATGGCTCAGAAGAATAAATGTCAGGAGATTCTCACTCATCACCCGACACTTTCTCTGCTGACTGTCACACATAGATCGTGCCTTTCTATTCACACTTCCATACCTCAAAAAGTGCAAAAAGGTCGCCATTCTTCAACAAATCGTACCTAACTTCTCACCCTCAAGGCCAACAAGCCACTGAGAATCCAGCTCACCTCCCGGTCACCACTTAGATGTTAAAGGTCACCATTTCACATTCTCAAAGGGCTTTATGCAGAGGGCAAAGCAGGGACACTAACACCACAGCACATCAATATACACACATGTATTTTATTTTATGTCCTAACCACTTTATATACTTTCTATACACGTAGGTATGTCTATAGAGTTCCCATTTCTGTTTATGTCTGTTTTGTGCTGTGTTCTGTCTTATCAGCCCTAATTCATAGATACTCATAGTACCTTGCACATACATGAGCATGTGTATTTATACACAGAGAAACCCATGCAGCTGCATGATGTCTGAGATGTTTACAACAGGATGTGGGCCAGTGCTGGGCTCTGGACTGTGACTGAGGGTCAATCCATACCACGACATGAACAAGACTTAGCATGGCTGGCATGAGGCCCACCCTGCAGGGGCTGAGGGTCTGAAGGAAAACACCCCAGGAATAATTAAGCCTCTGGCACAGTAATGAGGTCTGGACCCACAGACCAAGCTGTGGTTCTAATGCTGGCAAAAGCTAATCTGGCTCAAATGGTCTTAGCAAACGTTCCCCCTCACAGTTGAGGGTGCATCAAGGTGATGCAGGGAGTGACAGGGAGGTTCAAAACAAAAGTAATCAGCTCAATACTTTGCTGCAACGATGTAGACTTCCACATTGTAGCGACGTAAAAAAAATACTCTTAACACAGTATTGATTTAGTTTTTCAAAAGGTTTTATGACCATTAACGAGGATATATGAGATGAGAGAGCCTCTTAGTGTAATTGGGTCATCAATTGGCCAGTTTGCAGCCATCTCTTTGGCAACTTTAAGAGACAGATTAATAGTGGAGTCCATGACAGTGGGAGTGTTCCACCTCCGGCACTAAATTATTAGCATCCTGAATGTCAATACTTAGTAAAACCTCTTAACTGCTTTGCTCTTAAAGCATCACACCCTCAGTGCCGTGCTGTCATTAAGCTCATTTTGAGCAAGACAAACAGATTTCTGTGTTAAAATGCTCATAAATAACTGAGTAAAAGTCATACAACTGGAAGAATGACACAATGAACTCTTGCAGGCAGAATTTAGAGATTGATTCCAATATCATCAGTATATCACACAGCTTTACTCCTTTAGGTAATCAGAATAATGTGAATGAAGTTTTGTGGTATAGTCTTTTATATTCCAGTTCAAAAGGGTTGGCAGCTTTATGATCAGTTTGATTTTTTTTGTGATAGGTCATTTAATGCCTTGGCATCATTTGATGACAAACTTAATAAAGTCTAATTTGTGCCGTGCCTCATCTGGACATCCAAAATGATGGCTACTATTAATAATCACACACCACCACAGCCATTTGTGAAAGGTTTAACTTAAGTCGCAATCGTTCTTTCTGCAATCTGCAATGCTCTCGTGTGGCTCCCACTACCTGACACCGGCTTCCAAGAGCGTTAAACACTCATGCCTGTGAATGCAGGGCAAGAGGCAGAGCCAACTGAGCCTCCAGCTGCTTGAAATTTAGCATAAACAGATCCACACGAGTTGCAAGCGAATAGGGCTCGTAGACACGTCCATCTGGCTGCCACTCTGGTGTGTTCTTTCCAACGGAAGAATGTGTGAGTGGGACTGACGAGGGAGAAGAATATCATTCATTCTCACCCAGTGGCTCAGAAACTCACACTGACAGTGGTTCTTTCTCTCATCCACACAGATGGGAGAGGCAGACCGGAAAGAAAATCTCACACTCACTTTCACAATTATACTCTACAAGGGAGGTGGGCATGGAGGAAAAACCCCCAGAAAAAAAACTGACACTGATGCTTTGTTTTTGTAAATGTGTTCAAAGAAGGAAAATCTTCAGATCTAAGGCGACTCGTATTTAATTGAAATCAAGTGAACTAGACGACATGAGAAGGACCACGGTTAGTGATTCATGATCATTTTACCTCAGATAGACGTTGGCAATAAACAGAGCTCATATGACAGATAAACTCATGTGGTTACGAGTTAATGAGGATGTGTGTTTTTTTTCCACTTCATATGAGTGGCAATATTAGCTTGTTGTGAAAACAATCTCTGGCAGACGAGCCTGTTGTGATAATACGGACTCACTGACTAACAGAAAAATTGAATTTGATGACAGTTTCACATCTTTAGCTTCTTTTGTGGCCTGGGAAACACCGGCCCGGATTCAGCCGACAGCAAAGAGTGACAATGAACCACGATGTTGCCTCAGTTGGCAAGTGTCGTGGAAAAGTTGCGCACACACACAAACCCCATTGACTACGGCCAACAAGTATCCAGAGCATTAATATGGATTCCTAATTAAAGGATGGAAACCAGAAGATCTTTTTGGTGTCACATATAAACTGGAGAGTTTCTCAACACACGGACGCTCTGTCCAGACGACAATGTCGTAGTTGTATTTGCGCCGAAATGTCAAATTGTCGTCTTCTGGTGGCTGTCTAAATAGTAATCTCTTTCGCTGACAAACAGTGACATCGATTCAACACGCTGAATCGTCCAATAGTGCTGCAGCCAACAGTGTGTTTCAGGCTTAGGATTCTCTAAGGGCTTTCAAATTTCAAAGAAAGTCACTCTAAACATCTATGTAGTCTTGTATTCTCTTCATATGTGTATTTTAAGATGGCACCTTAGTCTTCCAAATACTTTAAAGGTTGCACCGTATCCATGCTAAGTATCTTCTGAACTTGTCAGTCTCTCTAGACAAAGCTGAGTATTATAGGCTGGTATTATTAGAAGTCTAGTTTTCACTTTATTATGGTTTGCACCTTTGTCTCTTGATAAGAGAGCTTTTGTTGGTCAAGTTTGGCTGAGTGGTGAGATAGCATTTGTGTGTGCGTGCACGAGTGCCTACTTGTATTTGTGACCTTGAAAAAACACCAAAACACTGACGTTGTCAGGACCAGTAGTGCTCATAGAGATCAAAACTTGGTCCTAATGAGGAAGAACCTACTTTCTGAAGAACTGGTAAAGTGTAGGGCTAAGGTTTGAACTGTGATGAGGTTTAAGTGAGGCATAAAGCTTTGGTTAGTCTCTCCAAAAGGAATGAAAATCACAACTTACACATGACCCAGCTCATGAGCAATGGTGAAGGAGGCACTAATTCCATTTTCCTCACTGATGGAGCAGCTCCGGTACAGGTCACACATGGTCCCCAGCTCTGCGAGCCCTACAGGGTCACGTACACACACACACAGAGTAAAACACACACAAGCACAGAGCCACTTGGAAAGAAAACAACAATTCTGCTCGAGTGTTGAAAGTGATTACAGAATCCAAAATTCTGTTCCATAAGAGAGATTACCAACACCATCGACTCCCTCCCTCCCTCCCTCTCATTTCTCCACCTTGCTCCCATTTCACTCTGTCACTATAATATTGTAACACTTATTGAGCTCTGGTTACAAGAGGGAAAGTTACCTGGTAGAAACCTTAGGTGGAGATACTTTGGCAAAGCAAAAGCTTACCTAATGTGTCACATTTATCTTTCGCACGGCAGATGTCCTCCCTAAAAAAAACACACACAAAATGATATTACTACTTTCTTGGAGCAATTTGATTTTGCTATGAATGTGCGGGTAGAGGAGAGTATTGACCTTGTCATGAGAAGTGCTGTGTCATGGTGAGAGGGGTGGCTGTCATCCTGGACATTTTGGCTTTGCTGCCAAACGCAGAAGTTGTGGAGAGTCGTGGCGGCATTGAAGCTCACTGTGGGCCCTTCCTGTGGGGTCAAACACCAATGAGAAACTGAGTATAAATACATTAATGTTTAAATCATAATTGTAATAAGTAGGCATGGGGCTTCAGCTACAGCCTTCATTTAATATATGTTCTGATATTAATCTGAGTAGGATAATAGTAATAATGAACACTAAGGGCTGCAACTGAAAATGAACTAAAAAAAGGAATAGTTAGGCCATTTAAAATCATTGGGTCATGACATCCTCATGGACACAGGCACAACAGCACCACTACTGAAAAAAAAGTCTCAGGGAAACACCAAAAAACATTCAGGAATCAGTTACAATGACTTGATAAACTCTACAAAGTCTCTCCAGCCATACCTTATGTGCAGGTGGCTCCCTGCCTCACTATAATACTGTTTTCTTTTTCCAAAGGAGACCTCTCTTGAGACTTGAGACTGACAAGGAAGACAGTGTCCTTTCAAACATGACCCACAGTGAAAAGGCCAGGCCAGGCACACCTGCACTGACGTCAACCATCTTGGAGACTGCTAGAGTTCAAGACTCTGCACTCACCTGTTCATTGTGGATGACGACTAGCTTGACAATCATGATGTTGATAAGGTTTCCTACGCTGGGATCCCTGTACACTGCTGCTACCTGTAACGAAGACAAAACACAGGACAAAAAATGCAAACCTGCACTGACACAAACCAGAGTTGGATAGACAGAAAACATGCTATTCTCCTTTTTGTGGTAGCTGGAATGAGACAATATGCCTATAGCATTTTATAGAGGTTTAATCAAAATAGCCACAGTTCAGTTCAGTTCATCTAAGTCAAATGAGGGAAAGTCTCTTTCAGGGGAAGTTTAATCAACTGAGTATTAAAACCAATTTCAATCCCCCCCACAGACCTCTGAAAAGAAAAAAAACAAAACTGAAATCTGGATTCCGCAGCAAATGTGAAACGTCAGCAAAGCTGGAGCTCAGAGCACATTTGCGAGTGCAGCAAAGCATTCCATCTCTAGTATGTCCCTGTTGCTCGTGTTGATTTTCTCGTGCACTCCTGTCACGGTCAACCAGCAGCTCCCTGAGGCTGTGTGCAGCCTCCTGACAGGAACTTGTTACTCCATTATAAACATTTACTTTGTCTTAGCTCAAGGGGAAGCAAAGGTAGCTCAGGCCTGTCCAGAGTGGGCAGAGGGACATAGAGCCTGTCCTCAGGCTGTTCTGCATGCTCTTGCTCAGCAATGTGTGTTACTGTATCAGTATCAGTGCAAAAAAACTAAATTGGGGGGACTGCAGCTGGACCACAACAACAGAATCTCACATTGACAGTTAGCCAGAAGCAAGCTCTGAAGGGGGAGAGAAATCATCTTAGTCAACACTCAAGACCAATTCTTGGAAACTGTTGCTGGAATCGTCACATGACATGTTTACATGTGTACCCTGTTCTCTTTCACACCGATTTTAAGATGGTATCAGAAAAATAGAGGGTAAATAATAACTACAGCCACAGCTTTGTATTACTAGAATAGGGGTAGTCATTTTGAAAAATTGTGCTTCTCAACCTCAGTTTCCCCTGAGTTGAGAAATATCGTGCCCACCAGTGACACTTGGTCTTGGTTCGAGGCTTGAAACTGCAACGCAACACCTTTTAGACCCACTCGTAGGGGGGCGGGACCTCATTCCCAGAATGTAAACAGTGTCCGCCATCTTTGCTAACAGTTATGCTAACAGGACCAAGTGTCACTGATATTTCTCAACTCAGGGGAAACTGAGGTTGGGAAGCACAATTTTTAATCTATTCTAGTAATACAAAGCTAAATGCAAATCAGTGAAGTATTCCTTTAAGTGGTACACTCTATTGTAATCACTATTGACAGGTGTTTGTGTGTATTACTGTATTGAGAAGATTTTAGAAGAGTGAGTCCATGAGGCTATGGGTTTAAGCTGCAGGGACCGGTTTGTGGCTGATTGGTTAATAACACTTCACCAGCAAAACCAACACCTACAAACAGAGTTCATATTTTGGCTGGTTTGGTGAAAAAGGTTAATATGAAGTGACTGAGAGACAATGAAACATGGAAGGAAAACGACATGGACTTCAAACCTAGCGACATAACTGGCTTGGCATATTGTGTTCCAGCTCTGACTACACCCTATCATCCTCACTGAAGAATACGCCACTCCACTGACAATCATTACTCCATAAGTTAATGAGTTTTCTAAAAAATGCTCTAGCCGAGAAACAGGTGAAAATACCCACAGTCCACTATAACAGATCTATCCTGCTTTAACACAGGCATCCCCTAATATTTATCCCCTACTTACACACAGAGTCAATGACAGGCAATATGTGGCTTGATTGCCAGTCACCTCCGTTATGAGACTCAAAAGGAGACCACGGTGCTGAGTTAGGATTTTACTAATTAACTGGGCCACTGTGGTTGATGAAGTACCATGTTTCCAACCAAAATGTCAAAGTCTACTGCTGTTAATATACTGTAGGGATCTGAAGAAATCACAAAAAACACGGGGCCTTCCTTTTCTTGCCATGGACTACAATATATTTGCCCTTAGCCCCAGGTTTTAAAGATTGGCCAACTCCCCAATAAAAATGAATCTGCCAAAGTATTTGAAGTAATCTAAGTGCCATTACTGCAGTGGTCTCTCCCTACAGTTTTAATGCATGCTCTCTCTTATTAGTGTTACTTATTCAACCTGCCTTTGTGTTTCAGCGCAGTTTAGCATTACTTTTTACAACAAAGTCAGGGAGAAACTGCGCAGTTGTTGGCTGCTCCAGCAGTAGTAGTTGTGTACGCAAAAATTCATCTTTGTTAAAAGTAGAAAACTGTGAAATCCACAAGCCTTTACTTCATGAAGAGTGTCTCTGTGTACAACTGCAGGCTACACTTCAGGTCTGGGCAGAGGACCAACATGTTTAACCTTTTTTAAAGAAAATTAAAGTAACTACTCTGTAATTCACATTCTTTATATGCTCTGTTAGCAAGTTAGTGAGTTGCAATCACTTAAGAATGTAACCTACTTAATTGAAATGTCAGTGAAACACTGCGGCCTGCCGCCAAAGTAATGGCAACTCCACTAAACAGTGGAACACACAAATCAGTCATCAGACTTGTCTATAAAATGTGGCATTACTATCACTGACTTTTAATTAAATGTATTTCAAATCCAGAGTAACCAGGATTATTTTAATTTTGCACAGCTTTGAATGAACCACAAAAAACAATTTCTACCTCCATTGTATTAGAGCTCAGCTCTATTTTAAATGGCTTAATTACATGGGGTTAGTCCAGGTGAGTCTTTGAAGTCAAGTTCAGCTGTGGCGAATTCATTTCTGCTGACAGTGCTGAACCTAAGGGAACAATGTCACCATTTCACAACAGAGGCTTTGAAGAAAGTTAGAAAACAGACGTCGATTGTAGGCAACACATACAGCCGTTTAATTAAGTGCCGTATAGTGCAGACATATTTTACATCAGCAATCAAGCTAACTTGATCCTGCTTTGAGGTGAAATTAGGAAAGTGTTGCAGGGGAAAAATAAACCACATTTAACCAAGCAATCAATGCAATAATTATATACCAAAACCCCGGCTAAAAATGTTTAAAGAAAAACAGCATTTAGACAAAATAAAAATAAAATTAGAAACATTATTTTACTTACTACTGACATGATTGTAAGGATGTAGTGCTCTAGGTTGCGTCCATGATGACGCACCATTTTGGCATCCGCTGTCACCATCAGCTCAACATAGCGAGGATAGGAGAGGAAACGTTTGTGTCTGCGTGGGGATCTGGAGTGTGTGAAGTTGTTTTCATTCATGTGCTCAACCTCTATTACTGCCCTGAGGGACTCCAGCTCCTCTCCCATATTTCCACTGTCCTCAAGAGAGATTGGCCCCTTGGAGTCTTCTGTTTTGAGAAAAGAAAGGGAAAAAAAGATGGCAAGTGAGTGGTGAGATGGTAAATGTTCAACGGACTTGTTGAGTTTAAATCTCAGCACCGTTCCTGAATTGGAGAATAAGACATGCACAGTTTTATGCACTAGACCCCACTCTATATCACAAATAATGACAAAACATAAAACATTAGAAATAAAGAATTTCAGAGCGGAGGCTGTTCCATTTTGAAGGCTAAGGTTAAGGTGATTCCTCTCCTTCAAATGCAGCTGACAAATGAATCCTTACATTCTCTATCAACAATGGATGGATTGTTCCTAGCCTATACTTATCCCAGGATCCATTGTGCACCAGCAACTTCATCGGTTTTGAAATTGTGGCAAACAAACAACCAACGGATTACACTTTACCATGGCTTCGACTCGATTAAAAATAAACTTGTATACACATGTTAAAAAACAAGTGGAATTTATGTTTAAATGGTCAAATATTGCATTACATGCTGTTAGTGAGCATGTACCATGTCCAAAGTGGTAAGAGCAAGACAAGCTGGTGTTGTGAAGAGACCGTCTCAGGTCAGCCTTCTCGGTCTACAAAGTTGGTGGACTTCATAGGCCATGGAGACCCCTAAATGAATACACAGCTACAGAGTCACTGGTGAGCCTTAAGACTCAATGGTACACCTGGAGCACAGTGCAGCACAAAATGTCTTTGCGTGTTTCCAACTGATGCATTTGTCATTTTTATGTGTGCCTTGGCCTTAAAATGAGGTGAGGCAGCAGAAAGCCACCGTGTCATTGACTGACAAAAACCTCTCAAATTCACTGGTGCATGCCTTTTTAACAGCACATTGGATGAAGAAGCACTCCAGTGCTCATCCTCCTCCTCCCCATCAGTTACATGCAGGTTGAATGTCAAGTGCAATTCCTTATCCTGTGCAGCCTAATGGAGTTGATGGAACAGAGAATTGCTTGATGGCAGAGGCAGAAGATCCACCGGACAGGGGACCATGTTTTAGCACTGAACTTTTTATGTTTTTTATGCTTTTTAAGTTCTCCACCCTGTCTTGCATTCAACGTTTAAATAGCATTGTGATAGACAACTGTCTTTGAAAGGGAATGACAAGCAAAACCCTAATTGACTTCATCAATATCCATCAAGACATATCCATGAATATATTCAGACACTAAATACCCCTTTGTACTTTGCAGAGTACACAACTTGTGACTAGCAAATTGAAGTTGGACATGCCCAAACACACTTGCACTTCAGACATGTGTGCTATAGATCATTTAAATAGGGCCGTAAGAGTTTTTAGGTCAGGCACTCCCTGCTGTCTGAGCACAAGCCACGAGAACAGACAAAATCACATGATGGCATTTCATCAATCAGCGAGGAACTAGCCTCGTTACACACTCTATACAGACAAATAATAACGACAATGAAAATGTGAATAACAATGTTGACAGATTACAAATAAAAAACACACTGGTTGAAATAACCCCATTTACAAATTCCAGGTGAATGTCTTCAGCAACAGCCTCAGATGAGGGAATAGAAATGTCAGCCATATGTCACGTATATACTCAACTGGATTTCTCTCTCAGCTGAACTGCACGTGTTGAGCTGGCTTTGGGTTACAGATTCCTTCACCATGACCAAGTTAAAAGGAGGCAGAAGCAAAGACAGACTAGACTTAAGTGTGAAAGGTTGGAGAAAAGGAAATGAGGAATGTGCAGGTGTAAGAGCTGATGCAAGCTTAATTACAGTTAGACAAAGTTTGTCCATACATAATGGTTCATCTGACAGAGTTTGGAAAAAGAGGCACAGGCTGAGCAGGGGAATAAAAGAATAATTCAGAGAAAACAGCTAAATGAATTCAAATGCATTTCAGTAATGCATATCATGATCGGCAATGTTTATGAGTACTGCATAGTTTGAAAGCTGTCATCCTAAACAACCTCCTCAGCTCTGGACAACTCGATTATGGTGAAGAGTTCCTTTGTCTTTGAAACACTCAATCTTTCCAGACAGCCAGACAGAGACACACTGTTTGTAAGTGTTAGGTCAGAGAAAAGCAAAAAAAACATCGAGCACTCCATGATTATTCAAGTGATGCCCCCAGTGGGGACACAAGGTGGGCTGTGGTTCCCTGGCACAAAGGCACAAAACACTCAATGCCATTGGGCCCAGCCTGATGCCAGCACCGTCAACATTCAGGCCAGTACCAGGCCTGACTGTGCTGCGGGTGCACAGCCCAGGTCAGAATGGTGCTCTGTATTTTCCAGGAAAACATCTCTCCAAGGCCAAACCCACTACCCTAAACCCCTTCAAGCAGCCTCATCACAGCAGACAGTCTGACATCAAAGGGATTATCAAAGTACAGAAGAGCATGGAGGTAGATCCAGATAAATTGGTGTTAAATCTTCGAGCAAGTGCGTGAGATGAAAACTGAAAAGAACAGGAGGCGAAGGTGAAACTATGGTCTCTGTTATAATAGTCTTTGAATCAGTGGAGATTAGCCATGCACAACCTTTCCCAAATCGCCTTAGGTTCAAATCCCCCTCTCACTAGGCAGTGAGCTGCTACTTACACAATGAGAAGACAGGGGTGACTGCCCTGAACCACTGGACACACACATGACATCACTCTCTTGGCAGTGGGCACTGAATCAACATCAGCAATATGTGTACACCTCTGAAACTCATTACAAAATGCAACATATTGAACCTCTTTTTATTCCAACAAACATTTCATCAACACATGTCTATAAAACTGAATAACAGAAGAATAAAGAGCGGTCTGCACAGTGTAAGCATTTTTTAGTGCTGTGACTTTGTTGGCTCCAGAATGCGCATACCTCAAATAGACCAACAAAACATTCACTTTTCTGCTCCAGCACCAATTTGTCTTGTAAATAACACGAAGAATATTAAAAACAGTCCTATCTCTCTTAAACAATACAATGCTTTCCAGCACATCAGCTACCTCCCACAATTAGTGTACTGTACAATTTCAGTTTGTTTTAAAGCATATATGTGAGCCTTTGTTTACAGTCATTCATTCATTGATGTCGAAGTTTGCATTTTGATGGTTACAGTGTATAAACGTCATGTTTGGGCCCATTCATGTAAGACTATCTGACGTAGATCAAAGAGCTGCTTTTTAACTCCCCTTCAGTGTTCTGTCAGAAATATCAAGAGCTCAACAGCGGGGAACACAACATTTCATTGTTAAACTAATTAACATTCTTTTACAATGGCCTGCTGAGAGTTAAAGCAGACCGTTTCCCTGAGTGCGGCTTAAATAGATAGTATGCCTTACTTTTAGCATAGGTAGTGCTTTGGTTCTCTACAAGGTCAGACACTGCTTGTTACAATGCAACTGGCACTACAACTCTAGCGGGAATAATGTTGACACTGCCGCAGACAGAAGCACAATTAAGTGTAATTCTGTGGCTAGACAGAGAGTAGCAAGGGCAGCTAATTGTTGCTGCTGAAGAAGGCTTTTAAAAGTGAAGTGGCACTGGCTTCTGACCTCATTGGAAGATGGTGAGCTTTGTACACTTATAATGCTCTCAGAGTTCAGTTGTTATTTTCAGTTCAGAGACATGCTGAAGACAGCATGGTGGTCAGCTGAAGAATGTGTTTGGAGTAGCAGACCTCCTTTGAGGAGACAAAACACCACTAATGGATCTCGTCTCCTAATGATAGGCCAGGGGCCTGGAGTGTTGTCTTTTGTCAGGATCAAACTAAGATGCCTTGCACATTCAGTTTTGGGGAAAGTCACTAATTGACTAATGAAAGTCACAAAACTAATTTTTTGAAATGTGTCTACAAGATTCTGGGAAAAATCAAAAGCATTCAAAATGTAAGGTATTATTAAGAAAAGTTTCTAAATGTCTTTGGCCTGTTCTGTTACCATGAGACTCAAATCCCTTAACTCATGGACAACTTTGGTGAATAAATATGATTAGTGAAGTGGAATTACACTTAAATTGTGGACATAGGTCACCATGACAACAGAACAGAGGAAAGCCAAATTCACTCAAAAATGTTGTGGTTCCAACAAACATCATCGCGCTATAAGAATAATATATTTGATGCAGAGTTTTCAGCAATAATTTTGCTTTGACGTAACCACAGCAGATCTGCAGTTGTGAGTGATGTCTGGCATCCTATGATCAACAACAAGAACCACAGGCGATGACACTGATATTTCACTGGCCACTGCCTTTTCCCAGTCCACCGCAACAGGGAACTGTCACTCACCTGTCACCCGCTCTCACCTCTGACTGTCAAACGTGCCGATATGCAGTCAGCGACTGTCGCTCAACTTGATCTAACTATTCCAATCAGCCACCATCTGTTAAGAATGCCCAGACAGTAGACAGTGGCAGAAAATAGGCCCAGCTGGAATCTGTCACAGGAACTCCCAACACAACACATTGGGTTCAATGGGGCTGAGGCATGAGGGCAGGCAAACACATGGCAGCTATTAAAGTTATAGACTGTCTATAGCTGCCCGGCCATGTTCAGCCCTGTCCAGAGTATTTGTTATCTTTAAATCAGATGACAGTGAGTGCAATGGACCATGTTATTAGCTGTTTGCACTATCTGTCTTGCAGTGTTACGAAATATGAGGCAATGATGGGCCAAAGCATCATACTTGTAGGGAAGACGTGCTCATTGCACAAAACTAATAAACTTGTTGTCTCAAGACTGACAAGTCAGTCAAACAGTGCAGAGTAAAACACATTTCTCAGTTTAATGGACAATTAAGACTAACACTGTCATCCTGGACCACCAAAGAGAAAGTCCATTCATAGGGACAATCAAAAGACAGAAGGTATTCTGCTTCTTTTTCTATCCAAGTAGTAGCAAGACAGTGGGTGACAAAGCTACTTCAGAGAAGCAGGTGTAAAAGCAGAAAGACAGGCAGTAGGAGCTCAAGTAAAGGCTGGGGCTTTTGCCAAGCTCTGGAACAAGACCGACAGGCACATGCAGCGCAGACCCAGGGCTGCTGAAACATAAAGAAACTCTTCTCTCCATTCCTCTGCACAGTTCAGTCAGCAATTCCTAATACTAGTGGGGTGCTTCAGCCACTGACAGGCCAAGGAGATGACATGCTCTCCTGATGGATTCAAACACACACATGCAATCCATATCTTTTACACACAAACACCAAATCCCTAAACAAGCTCTTCTGCCCGGTAGAAAAGGGTGCTTCCTGGAGGAGGACTTTGTTGAGGGGGCACAAGAGCTCACAAAAGGCCATAGCCTTTTGGAGTTGTCCGACATTCATAAGATCCACACCATGTAGAGCCAGACCTAAAATATGAAAGAGGTTGATTGACCAGTTCATCAAACCCAGACTGGCCACCTTTCCTGACCCGCTGTGAAGAACCAGAATCTCTCCAACTGAGTGCCAACAAACAATCCAACAAGCCCAGTAACCATGCACCTCTGGGAGGGGAAAATCTCAAGGTCACATCCACCCGTCCATTGAGTGGCACCAAACAAAGAGGGAAGTGAGGTCACAAGCAACAAGTGCTTCCATTCACTAACATGAAAGCGCAAAGGGAGAGCGGGCAACGATTCAAGTCGGCTAGTTCAAACCCCAAGCGGGGGAGGGCATTTTTCCATGTAAATGAACCCATTGACCAAAAACCTGATGCTAGCATTTGAACCACCACAATGTATACACAGTGGGCACCAAGAAGGGGATCATATACAATGATTGTGTTGAGGGTCAGGGGGCTCTGATGCCCTGTGTGCCAAGTATTGCCGCATCAAGAGCCACCTGTGGGACATTGACGTTTGGACTTTCAGCTGGTAGTGTTTGCTATCAAGTGATCTGTATTTGATAAACAGTGCCTAATTTAGACAAAATATGACACTACACAGCTTGAGACTCAGAGCCACTGCATGCCACCCTTTCCCTCTGTCTCTAGTCTTCACATGGATTTTAGGAAGCCAAGGGAGAGAAGAATCTGCCCCTATCTGTAGACACCCTCATCCCTGTGGCTATCTCGATCGAAGATTCACATGCGAGCTTGGAGACAGATACCCTGTAGAATGTAGCATTAAAGGTCGGAGCTGTGCTGTGATTCCTGCCCACTGAGCCTCTTACCCAGAGGCTCTTAAAAGCCAGAACCAGGAACAACAAGCCACTCTGTGACTTAAAAGCATTAATCACCGTCACAACAGCTATCTACTCCAGAGGTATTCCAAACAGCAGGAAAGCCACTTGGGTTGGCTGAAGGAGAAAGAACGCTGGTTCAGAATTTTTGAATGTCAAGTTTTTTGATCTATTACACCCCTAATTTGCATTCTTAATCTAACCCCGGCACATTTGTTAACTTGCTTATACAGTATAGTGATGCCGTAGTGCTTTATCAACAGTGCATGAACACACACAGTGTAGAAAAGCAGCTGAAGACAGGTATATTGCAATGTCATGTCCGTTGAAATAACAAAACGTCATTTTCCATCATTTTCCATCATCAACACTTTAAATACCCTCATCGTTGTTGCTCTTCTAGTTCTGACATTTCTTAGTGACGGCATACGTGTGGAAAAAGTCAGTGTGTGTCAGGGAGGACAAGTGCAAAACTGAAAACAAATCTCTAAATTTATCTGTGTGGAAATATAGCCTTCCTCTTCTTTCAACACATTTTTGCAAAGGAGTGCACAGACTGTACAAACTTTGGAAACATTTCCTGCCTTTTGATTCAGACATCCCAGTTGTGTTGGCCCTGTGCAATAGAGCACTACAAGATGTATCTATAGGTGAGGTGAAAGCTTATCTCACCAACAGTCCTGTATCTTTCCGCTGATGCACATTTTGTTTCCTGGAGATCGGTATGATAAAACACAGCTTCTTTCATCTTTTGTCATTTTCAAATGAGACCTTTCCTACTAGGGTACAACAAAGAGAAGGGGAGGGCAGCCTGGCTAGCAGATTGAAGTCATTGTAATGAAGCATTTTCATTTGCTTGGACCTTCAAGGCCGCTAAACCTGCAAACCTCTTCAAAATCCAAAACATGTCAAACCCATCAGCACTTTCCATTTGAACACAAAGCCTCTCTTCACATCAACATTAAGTGGAGAAAGAAATCTTAGATTACCATAAGACACTGACAGAATTGTTTTACAGCTACTTAAACCAAGTTATACCTGAAAAGGATATCTAGTATTCTACAAGTTGTTGATCAGCTTTGTGTACCACGTACAAGTTTCACTGTAACCCTGTAAATCCTCTTACACAAGCTGCTCTTCAACCTTTGCTGAATCAAACTAAATGTATTTGATTGTATTAACATTGATTTCCAGTCAGGATATTGAGACCAAGTGTCTGAAAGGTCTATTCTTTTTAAACATCATCAGGGAACAACTCCACTGGTGGCAAAAAGCAGTCAGTTAGTAAACCTTTTCTGAGGAGTTTATGGTCTCAGTTCCTAGTTGCAAGTCTTCTGCGATACACCATACTGCCCATTTGTAAATTATGGCTCCATTATGGACACCATGTGATTAACAGCTACACCTGGTTGCAGGTTTAAGTGGATGTGCAGTGGACGAGCTCTTAGTCAGGTTCACTCCTACTTTTCCAATATGGTTTCTTCTGGTTTTAAAAACCAAATGTGGTGCTGGCAAAAAATGTTAACTTCAAGGCTTCAAATTGGGTGTTCACAAACCAAGTGATGTCCCAGTAGGTCGCCACTTAATACAAACTGGTACAAATTTAAGCCTTAAGCGCACAGTCAAAATGTTTGTCCTACAAGATCCAGGTCGTGATTCCTCAGCTAACAATAATTCTACTTGATGGACCTGTTTTTCTACACTTTTTCTCTCCCAGCACATTAGGAGCCCTATATTTAGCAGGACATTTGGTGTAACAGAAGAGGACACAGGGGATAGGGTAAGATGGAAGCAGATGATCAGCTGAAAGGGAGAAGCCGAAAGAAGAAGAAACATTTAGCAGCTGATTTAGACTGATGAGGACCACTAAGAAAAAAAAGGTACAGAACAGTACAGTAGTAAAGAGGAAGGAAGGCCTACATTACATGTCATTTAGCAGACGCTTTTATATCCAAAGTGACTTACAATAAGTGCATTTCAACATTTGGGTACAAACAGGAGCTAGAAGTAAGTAAGTGCTTCAAGTAAGCCAAACTATAGTGCCTACGGAGATAAGATCACAGCACAGAGCTACACATCCCCCTAAAGAAATGTCCATACATCCAAAAGCCAGGAGTCAAATGTCCACATCCATAACCAGAACCAAGTATTTTGCAAGCAGAATGACACGTGCCAAGCCAGTGTTTATATCTAACCTGCTAGTAGCAGTGTGTACTACAGGGCTGTTGGACTTGGCTCGGTGAGGCCTTCAAAGAGTCAATTTATCACTGCATCTGGAGAGGGGCCTATCTGATAAAACTGAAGAGACACAGCCTGGGACACCTCATAGTCCCAACGCCAACCCTGTCAGCTTCTTTTAATCCTCCTGCTCATTGTTTACCTGCTGCCCTTTGATGAAGCCCTACAGGTGTCATATACACATGTATCTCTACTGTCTTATGCTGTACATTGAATATAATGTATTCATTCAAAATTTTGTATAGGCTTATAATTTATGTTAAGATTTAAAAGGTCTAGATATATCACTATGATAAAGTACTAAAAAAACTACTAAATAACTTGCATAAATGTAATTGAATGACTCTGGATATTCTTAGTATATGAGAAGTCAAGGGTCACTCACCAAGCCAACACTTATCCAGTTCTTAAGGGAGAGTATGTTTAAAAGAGCTGAGAGATTCTCAGCCTCTGTTTACCACATACAGACTGAGTGAATGAAAGGGCAAAGCATATGAAGGGGGTACTGGCCTGGCCGATTGGGCCAGTCCAAGTTCTTTAAACTGCCGCCACACACAATGGTCACCATCAAGCAACAATGCCTGGGTTCAGACAACAAGCAAATCAAGTGGCCTGTACATAAAAGATTTATTGCATCCAACAACAAAGGCCGCCCACGGAGCTCCCTGCGAGGACTAGTCAAAGGCCTCCGATCATGGTGAACTCCACTAGGTCGCCGTGCTTTCTCTTGAGGGCCTCTCCACCACCCAAAGGCCTCAACCATAAAAAGTCAAATGAAATTGGAGGAACTTTCAAGCAACCTCTCAAGCAGAAAACCTCTCCAGTTCATTTCATTACAACTGCAAACTAAGAAAAAAAGAAAAAAAAAGACTAAAAAAGCACTCACAGCGTTCAAACCTCAGCCAAGGTCGCTCTGTTTCCCACAGTGTCAATCACTTAAGTGGTGATCCTTAACTGGATCACCACCAAATTCAAATTATGCTGTCCTGCATTCCAAGAAAATGTCATCAAAATCCTTTACATTTTGAGTTATGCTGCTCACAAACCAACAGACAAGCACAGCCAAAAACACAACCACCTTGGCAGAGATGAGCTGAGCTTCTGACACAGCTTCACGATTGAATGTTCCAGCGGAACGTGAGTAAAAACAGCAGACAGTGCCTGTGCTTAATTAAATTGAGGAGTTTTGAGTAACACCCCTTAATCAGAGCCGAAATCTTTTGGGTATCCTGCAAGCCAAAGATCGTGACTGAGTATAATTTTCATTTTAGGCAGTGTTTATTGCCATGGCACACAAAGAGAATGCAGGTCACAAGGAGGTAAATGTTTGTGGGTAAAATTCAGACAGTGGTTACAGGCAGTATAGTTATACAGTCTGTTACCTGAGGCAGCACAGGGCTCTGTGTTGTTGCTGGTATTCGAGAAGTTCCTCTTCCTCTCGTGTCGGTAGATGAGATGAGGTTTGTTGTGCTCTTCATCGTATTCCTTTCCCTCTGCATTTAAAAGTGGCTCCAAGAAATATTCACCATATCGTGTTGTAAAAGTTCCAATCTAGAAGAAAACACGAAAGTTGTCATTAATTAGATTCCATAGGTTTGCTACCTCTTGAGAGTCCTTTTTGGCATAAATACAGATCTTTGTCCATTAGGACCAGTAGTCCTAATTAGGCAAAACCTAATTTCTAATCAACTTGTTATGTTTCGGTCTAAGATTTAAATCGCGGTTAGCTTGAGGTTAAGAATAAGCATTACCTGGTTATGGATTAGGGATTCTGATTTGTTTAGAGTCAAATGCAGTGTCGTAAGAAGAACAGCTAGACAAACCTTATTGTATGTGTGCGTGTGTGTGCACGCGCTGGCGGCTTAGGTTCATCCAAAGAGGTTGTGGTCTAATTGCAGTCATTCTGTTTTGCCCTAGAGCACCGTTGTGCACATGATTTTGAACAGTCTGTTCATTTTGACATGTGCACATGACAAGAGCATGCTGACTCAGAAAGGTCAGACTTACTGTGAGTCAATGTTGGAACTGAAACCATGACAATCAAACGACAATTAAGGGTAATTTCGATGCCTTTATCCGTGATTTTGATGCAAGCGTACACCATCATTATGCAGTAAGCCTTTTCACACATTTATGCAGTAGCTAGTATTTCAGAATGCTTGTTATAGCTGTGAAAACACAATTTCCCCTCACAGCCTGACACTGGGAGGAGTGACATCATCATATGTGGACAGAGCTGCTGACAGAGGAATGCTAATATTGATTTGGCAGCTCAGTTCTTCACAAAAGCTTCTTAGCTCACCTTGCCATGAGGCACAATGGTGTTTGTATGGTAATTTCAGTCGCACACTTACACACGATATTGGACACTGGAATGTTATCTTTACAGCAGCATTATTCCACTGCGATTCCACTTCGACATTTGGCAATGGAAAATGTACAAATCGGATATTGGAAAACGTGTAGAAACTGTGTGTGCATGTTTCCTCTCACCCCTTTGAACAGTGACAGATTAGTTAGCTCATACATACTCTATGTCTTGTACTTCCTCTTCAGTGCTTCAGGCCTTGATGGCTGACACAGAATATCAACAAATGCAAGCAATAGACTCCAGAGTATACTAACTAATAATAACTATATACTACATGTTTACTTTTAACCTCACATTCTGTGTTAACTCTTGTTGAAGTGATCCAAATGTAATGAATGATTTATATCACAAAACACCTGATAGATGTGTGTCTGTAGTTAGTTAAGTTTAACTTGATAATTAAAGCTGAACCTTTCTGAAGTTCCCAAAGGCTGAACAGACAAATGCTCTGTTTAGGCCATGGAAAGGGCAGAGTTTTAGGGTTTCCCAGCATAAGCTCAGCAGCAAATCTGGCAAACGTTTGAAGGGACACAATTGTTGCTGTTCAGTACTGGGTGCTGAAATGGACCTTACAAGTAAAGGAGTCCTGTTAGGAGCAAGGTCCCCCTCAGGACATGAATGGAATGACTGTTGGCATGCATTTATTTTATTAAATCCCACAGACACTTACATTCAATAGGTGCTGCTGAGTCATCCACAAGTGCAACACACAGCTGCAGTTAATCTCTAAAGTTAAACAGGACATAAAGATGTCCTGAGTTTGATCTTTACACAGAGATACCAGTGCTGGGATGAGGACAACCTCATTTCCCAGGAAAGAGTGACTTAACACACATCTTCTATTATGTGAGTAAAGTGAGAGAGTCAACTTGTTCGGGGAATAACATTTCCCACAGTGTGAGCAATCCTTAAGTCTCCCACTACCTTCATTGGCAGTTGTCTCCTCTTTAACAGCCTTTCTCCTCTGTTCTGCCCGTCACAGCTCACTTTGAAAAGGCCAAAAGCTCCTCAGCGACCCCCACAATCCCCCCCGGGGATGGCTTTGAGCAACTCTGGACAAAAGGGGAACCTGCTTTTTCTAGAATGACCCCTTTGTTTTAGAGCTAAATTATTCCTTAATGACCTCATCCCAACAAAATGTGGCTGGCCATTAAGCCCCAGTGATCAGATACGGACACATTTATGACCCAATAGCCTCTGGCGCTGTCTCCATTGTCCTGTCATTCTCAAAGAGTGATGATGCGGATAAGCAACAAAGATGGCTTGAAAAAGGATGCAAACATGTTTGGATAAGCAAGTCATACATCAAAGTTGGGCAGAGGGGCAATTAAAAGCTTATTACCCTGATAATACCTCATGTCTTAAATTGCTACACAAACAGTTGTGGCAATCCCTTTAACCACACTACTAGATAATCCACGGTCATTGTTGTAGACTTTATTAAAGACACAAAAATGGTCCATAGCACAATCTAAAAAAAAAAAAACACCATTATGCCAACTTTCCAAAGTGGGACAATCACTACATGCATTGTGAATGCACTGGTTCAAAAAAAGCCAAAAAGTGCAGCTGACACCTACTCTGTGCCATGCTATCCTGGTACTGTACACAGTGCACCAATCTAAAATAAGGATTATGTCACTAATAAAAGTTATGACATGGAGGAGGAGTCCAGGGCTTTGGCTGGCTGTGACTGTGTTGCAGTGGCCAGCCAAACACTCCCACCACCCACAGTCCAGCAGAATCCTGCTGGCGCGACTAAGGTCAAACCCCTGCCCCTGGACCAGTAACCTTATGTGACCCATGAAGTCATCCCCTTCAACACTTCTAACATTCTGTCGCACAGGAGTCAGCACGTCATATAGTATAATAGGGCTGTAAACTCATTATTACCCAATATTTCAATTACAGCCCCCAAGATCTATAGATGTGATAAAGAGGAGTAAACAGCCGGGACTGAACAATCATTTCTGGAGGTGCAGCTGGTGATTGACCCCCAATTAATCAATTAAGACATAAGAGAAATAAAACTCCCATAACATGTTTCCATACCTGGACAGAAGAGTCTCAAATATCAAGATGTTAAATGTTCAATAAAACATAAAAAACACAAACTTGAAGCTTGAAGCAGCAAATTACTGATGTAAATCACGACGTGATTATGGAGATTTTATCTGCTGGAGCTTCTCCTCAGTGGTCTAACACACAGATCAGCCTTGTTGGAGCTGATCAGGGTTTTTAGTATCTCTTGCTAAAAAGCACTTCAGATCCAGTGCCACGGGGGAGCTTAAGGGGGCTTAGCCCCGTCAGTTGTATTTTTTGTGCCTGTCACTGCTCATTTTCACACATTCAGAAATTCAAACAATATGTAGCATTCTGCCTGTTGTTCCAGGTTTTGATGTGGTCTGATAATCACTCCCCAACGGAATTCTGAGTAATTACCAAAACACTGTTGGTGGCTCTTTATGACATATGCCTATGTGATCTTGCACCACCCCATCCCTCTGAAAACCACCCTGAAACTTTTGCGGGTGCTTCTTTGCGCTTCAAGCCATACTCCAACCTGTTGCAGCCATCTTGCTTTACTAGTGGCTGTGGTGCTTCTTTATTGTCTCCTCCATCAGTTGTGATGTAAAAACAATCACTCCCAGTGTGCAATGTCGCAAGTTTAAAATATTGTTATAGCGAGAATCACACAGGAATCGGCTTTGTGTGTACTGATTTAAATACACACTGTAGCTTTAAAGTTCAAGTGTCTAAGAATTAATGACACCTAATAGTGAGACAGCTCCCTTTCCCCAATTGCATCAGGTAACTATGGTGGCTTTTTAGCATAACACTCGTTCACATCTCTCTCCACTCTGCTACTCTCTTGGCCATTTCCTCTTTCTTCTTTGTTGGTTTATGCATTGGGTGTATCAGCCCCCATAATGCAAGCCCCATACCTTCATATACAATGCCAGTGGCGTGCACAGACATTTGGGAAGGGCAGGGGCGAAAATGAATTGGACACTAAGGGGGCTCTAAATGAGTTCACCTGTACAGAACCACACATGTATCCTAATAGGACACCGAGTGAACATCACATTTCTGCTCTGGGGAAAACTTCGCACATTCTCGTACAGTTATACAGGGACATCCTTCACAGCACAGGATCACTTCCTGTCACAGGATAGAATAGCATGTCCTCTAAGGACACACCCTTTGGGACACTGTCATGTAGGGACTGTGTCTGGGAACTTCATTAGGGCACCCAGAGGAAACAAAGATGCAAGGGCATCTTTTAGGACACTCCTTTAGAAACAATATTTGTTTTAAATGTATGTTTTGCTTCAGAGGACACAATTGAATGGCACAACATATCCTTATATGTTTACCACTCTAGATGGTCCTTTAGCATGCTTCAAAAGGCAGAGTTGTTGTCCAACAGGGCCCCCATTCTCCCCCCCTGTGCACGCCACTGTATTCTGAGGCTACAAGATTTTTTTTTTTTATTATATAATATTTCAAAGTGATTATACACTTACACAAACATGCGTGTGGGTTGGATATGCATATTTGTGCAAATAACCGCATGGGCCTAAGTCATTTTATCCTGCGCATCATCATCATCATCCTCATCAGTATCCTCTCCTTCCCAGTGACATCACTCTTATAACTCATCACACACTTAACTTCACTAAAGCTGTTGGTCGTGGAGGGAAACGCATGAACGGAAAGGGAATAATACTCACAAGGCCAGTGCACAGGCTGAAGACTGCAGGATACGCGCTCTTGGCGTTGACGTGTCCGCGGAAAAAGCAGTGGCGCATATCGCTCGGGTCGTGGAAGTAGGAGTCCGTGGAGTTGCTGCGCTGCTGCGCTCCCAAGTGAGTCACCGTGTACGAGGGAGCGATGAAGCTGGAGTCTGCGCTCAGGTTGAGATGAAACTGTTCCCCGAATGCATCGACCCTGTAGTGAACCCGCACGCCCGACAGCTCGTCGACGTTGTCATTACTGTGACTATTTAAACTTCTCCGTCTCCTTTTGTAGTGCAACGTGTGTGGGAATGATTCTCCGAAGTCATTGACGCGGACCGGGGTGATGATTTCGTACGATGACAGCTGCTTGATGAAACTTTCTGCAAAAGAAAAGAAGTTGCAAGGCAGGTTTAAGAATTGAAGCTGCCGCATTAATGTCAACGCTGCAGACTGACAACCCACACTGTACGATTACACCCGGCATCCCTCTGCTCAGTCACCTCTTTCTGATAAACCAATGCAAACTTCTACCTTGTTTCGGATGCAGCCGGTGTTGCTGCGTGTCGCGGACAAGTGCTGACAGATGACACGTTAGTCCAACCAGCCAGATTGCAAACTGCATGATTTCCTGCGCGAAGAAAGCCGGACAGTCGTCTCCAAGGCAGTAACCCCTCTGTCTCTCCCGATCGGCTCCCCCAACTCCCTCTCCCTTTCCCCGGCTTGTCAGCAGCAACAGGTCGCGGGCTCCGCGGAGGCTCTGCGCAGCGCAAGTCCTGCAAAGTGCACTGGCCTCATCGCATTGCTAAACATGCATCCACTAGCCGCTATAAAACGAGACCTAATTGTGACTCATTCATCCCCCTGGCGAAAGAAGATGCTGCCTAATGTAAACTGCGGTCTGTACTGAAAGGAGGGATCTGTGCCAAGTACGCTTTCCCTCGGCCATCCCTACAACACCCCGCCGAGCACCCGGACCACTCACCGAGCGCAAAGCAACGCCCCTATGAGCCATAAGCCAATGGTGAGTGCGCCAGCGGTGAATGCGCGTCGACCACAGTGCAGCAGTGTTCAACCCAGAATTCTACCAGTCTGTGGCTGTGTGAGAATCTACTGAAGCTGCAAGATCATCTGGAAGTCAGGGTCTGAGGTCTGAGCTGCAGGCTGTGTGAAATGTCAAAGACACAGTGGAGGAAACCACGCACTGATCTGATTTTGTTTTGAATGCTTTTATGATAAATAATTCATCTGCTTTACATAATATTGACTTAATGTAAGGTTTAAATGTGCAGTTTCTAACATTTAGGACGTTTTTATTGTGGCATAAATGGAATATAACATGCATAAGTAACACTGTTGTTGAATGTGTCTAAAACTGTTAAGTTAAAACAATTAAGAATAAAGTTGGAATATGTCGAGGTTTAAGTCGACATATTTTAGGCAAATCCTTATTTTATTTGAGTATTGGGGTTAACATAGTTAATTAGTCTTTTGTTTGTTACAATCTGCTGTTTTACTATTGGATGTCACTAATTCCCACAAATTAGACCACCTTTTAGATTGATGTTCAGATCAGGCCAATATCAGTGATATGTTATTCATTTATTTTGGTTATACTGTATGGTATACAGTAATTTAACGCACGGCAAAATGTAAGGTTGACACAGACTACTATTTGAAAGTGTAGAGTTTAAAAGTCCAAGAGTTTTGTGTAAGTTTTGAGTTTTACGTATCTGGACATCACACTTCGTCTCTGTGTGTTGTTATTGGGGCCTCTGTTTTTGGTAGCCCTTCCAGCCGTTGCAGTTGAGTAACACAGGAAACGCCAGAGCCTTTATAGAAATATGCTGCGTTTCAAATGTGGTCTGTTTGCCGCGTTCACAAGAAGAGCCCATTTGAACACTTTTCCGTTCACAACCTGTTAAAATGTCCTCAGACAAGAAAAAGGCTCATAATCCCGGGGTAAAATATTGATCTAGCACTGCCACTGGCTGGATTCATCACTAATTTGATGCAGATATTATGTTATATATCTTTTTTCAATGTTGACTGGCTGACGTGCAAGCTCAATTGCACAGGAGGGTTTAAATATCATAGAGCACCTCCTTAAATAAGTTAATAAGACATTTATTTTTATTCTATTTATAAAAACCCACGATCCATCGCAAATGTCTTATTTTGCAGCCCTTTATGTAATGATTAAGTACACTTTCCAATTAGCCATCATGTTGTTGACATGTTAAGCTCTCTACAGTGTAATCACCTAATTTTAAAATAAGGGATCGTCATTAAAGCTACTGCTCAGTGACTGCTAAAATAAATCAAGCTGTGTTGAGGAAAATTGCTTTCAAGTCAGTGTGTCCTTATGTAAATATGCATCAAGAGAAGCTGTGCTATAATGAGTTTAATAAAAAGAAGGGTTCATTTGTGCAGTGGACATTGTGTCCCGTTTTCCTTGTACTACATTGAAAACTAATAAACTTGGAATTGAAGTGCATGGCAGCCTCTCAGTACTGTCTACAGAGATAAGGGCTATAGAGTATGTCATTAGGTCTATGTCAGGCCTGCCGTATTGTTTTTATTAATGCATCCATGGTATTGTGTAATTATAACTCATGGGAAAATATTAGGCACTCAAAGCACACAAAATAATTAGCACAGAGGGCACGATGAACCATTCCTCACTGTCATCTGTTGGAGGAAGGAGACTTCCTTGGCCATGATGTGCTCAGCTTCTCGTTAATCATTTAGGCACATTAAGTCCAACACAAAGTTGATGGACATGTGAAAAGAGCCCCGTTTTTCATGTCCTTTGAAGACTAATGTCACAGCATTGTGAGTAATTAGACTCGGTGGGCTCACCGGAAACACTTTTGAATCCTGCGAGCTCTGTCTTTGATGCTAAACATCTACCATCCAAGTCATGGCTATTACTTTTTAAAGGTCTTTCTCTCTCTCGTCTTCTCTTTCTCTCTCGTTCTCTGGACTTATAGGTTTAATGGACACAATTAATCTTAAATCACAGAGTGGGTCAATAGCAGAGCGAACTTGGGTTTATTGTATAAATTCTTATTGTGTTTTTTTGCTGAACATCAGACGTGGTCTTGTCATTATTTACAAATATCTTTTCAGTTTTATCCACAGTAAACACTACATCTACTTTGATGAACCTTCATGAAGTGCACATGGACTGAAGCAGAAAAGGGAAATAAAATGAGAAGAACATCTGGAAGCAATAAAAAAAAACAACAAGATTTACAAATGTTCTGTTCGAGTCGAGAATGCATAGGACAGAAATTGAAGAAATTCAAAGGCACTGAATAAGCTCATTGTTAAAGTCAGAGCGGCTATGAAGTTATTGTTAATCTATCCACTGTAAGTTGTCTGATGCCTCCCCGATGTGTAATTCATTCAGTCTCCTCGCCTCCTGTGAGGCTTTTCATTCTGCTGTTCTTTCATCATTAAGATCCGAGGCAATTCAAAAAAGTTTAGTTTGACATACGAAAATAATAAAAAAGAGGGTTTTTTTTAAAACCATGTTCATGGGTTTGGAAAAGCAGTATAAATGGGTAAAGAAAAGAAATGTGATTTACTATTTTATTAAAATGAGGGTTTTTTGCAAGGAACAAAATGTGCAGCTGTCCACTATAGGATGTTTAATTACTGGTACACATGCTGTTTAGTACACAGGTCCCAAAGCCTTAAGCCCTCACTTCAACTTCACTTCAGCCACTAAACCACTAACTAGCTTTTGTCACATTTTAAAGTTGGTGAAATGATTACACTGGATGGGTGAGTGCATCTACCCACATGCTCATTAATGTTCCTCAGATGCCTCAGTTAATGGATGAAACATCCCCAATCCCTGCCAGATGTACATGCACATGAGTCAGTTTCTGCCCTGGGCCTCTGTATATCGTGGAATCCTCAAATAGGGAGTGTGTTCCCTCTGAGAAAGACCCAATCCGTCTTGTTCATAAGGAATATGCTGTATATAAAAGAGTTCCAAAGAGCACTATTATTCATCAATCCCCATTAAGCTGTGACACCATTTCTTGTATGTCTCAACCAAAATGCAGTAGGACATGTTGCCCTCTGTAGTCCCTAACTGTACACCACTCTGAGGTCATTGCCTCAGAGATCAAACGACCAAGGTCTTAGGGTTTGTTGGTTTCAACATGTTAACTGTCTCACTGTCTTAAACAAGAAATAATACTGTATATGCTGCACTGGCCCTCTTCCTTGCTTGACCTTTGTCTACAGTGTAAAAGGGAGTTTGAGGTTTGGTGAAAGCAGGAATGGTCTGCCTCTTAAACACATGCAAACTAAAATATTAACATGCAACATGTTATTGTCATAGAATGAATTCGAGATGAAAATGTCTGTATAGTTAATGTATCGGCAGCGCGTCTGCTGACAACATGTTACTGTGATGTGAAAGCATGTGCTCTACCTGCTTGCACATGTTTTCAAATGAACAACAGGCCAAATATATAATAGGTAATAGAAGAGAAAAAAGGAAAAGAAATATGAAAAATATGGCTGAGGGTTTGTCCCCTTCTGGACGCAATCAACTGAAGCAGACATCGGTGGGAATCGTGCTTAATCCTGGGTACATTTGACTTCATGGTTTTGTGGAGCTGAGCATAAAATATAATGACATTTTTACTCTTATTTTCATGTATTAATATTGTCTCCGAGGCTTGTTGTTCTCAGTTCTGTCCTCTCCCCTCTCTGTGTGTCTTACACAGTAAATCATTTGCATTTCATTTCCGTTCAAGGTTTTCTTTTTTTGAACCTTTTGAACAAAGTCATTTATACCATGCTTTGTTTGGCATTGATTTGTGCCATTAAAGTCACGTAGCGCTGGTACTTAAATGATCTCAATTAGCTGCTGTAATAAATTCAGGCAAAAAATTCAAGTCTGAATGCGAGTCTCATGACCCCCGCGTTAGAGACAGAGTCACTCGAGTAAGTCCGAGTTGGGGCCCCATTACCTGAGTCTGACTCACCATGGTTGAATGAAGTTCCAAGACGGGCTCCAGTACATGAAGAAATGGTCTACATTAAACACAGATGGCACGATTAACGTATGGTTCTTTTTCTTCTGAACAACACAATACAACACAATACAACACAAACGCACATGACTTAGATCTGAACAGTGGACATTTCTTCACAATTCTGAATGTCAGCTCCATAAAGTCGTCAAAAGACATTGCCTATGGGGAATAGTGAGGAACAAAAAAGAAGCTGTTACTACTGTTAGGCATTTCATGAATCAACAGACTTCATCTTGGAGTCTCACGATTGAATGGAGTCAGTGCGCAAACTCAAGTTGTGTGGCTGACCCACTGAAAACAACTGGACCACCTTCCACTTTAGGACCACCTGTCTACCTGCTCGTTCTAATCAGCTAAGCTAACATGTTGATAACTGAATGCATTCAGGCACAGGCATTCTGGCTGATCTACTAAAAATTTCATCCACAACTATCTCTAGGTTTGCTTCGTTGGTGTCAGAGAAGAATGATCAAACTGGTTAGAAATCATAGAAATTCAACAGTAACTCAAACAACCACTCGTTACAACCAAGGAATGCAAAAGACCAACTCTGAACACACAACAGAAGGGCGACAACAGCAGAAGAAGACCACACCAGGTGCCAATAACTATGAATGTAAGGGGCCAGTGTGTGTCAAAATGCCATTAAATGAACATTTCATATCAACATTAAGAAATAAAAGATTAATAAACAAAGCTCAGAATGCTACTACTCTACCCTCAAACAAAGGGCAGCAATGGAAGCTCTTCCACTAACATGTCAGGTGATTTATCATCCTGGGCTTGATTCCCCTCTTCATGTTTTTACACCAAACTTGAGCAAAGCACAGGCCTGAGAGCTCAGATTGCTCCAGAGTCACTCTCCCTCTCATGGTTCAATGGGTATGAACTCCTCAGTCATAACAGTGATATATACCTCCTGATATACATCAGGTCCTTGTCTCGACCAGCCACTCCCTGCAGTGTTGCAACCTCGGCTTTCTTCGACACATTATTTGCACATGTAAGTGGTCTCCTTTGCACTGACTGTAATATGACCACAGCGAATGGAGGGTTTACCAAAAAAGGGTAGTTTGACCAAAGTTTCATCATGGTAATGTGTAAACTCGGGGAAACATGCTGAACTACAAATTGCATGGCACATTGTTCTCTAAATGTTGTACTAAATCCGTGCAAAGACTTTGAATCAACTGACAAAAGTCAGTGGTGTGTAAAAAGCAGGTTACTGTGTCACTGAAGGTTTACCATAACATAATGGTCACACCTCCCCTTTCCGTCCTATCTCTGCTCCCACTCTCCTTCTCCTCCTCTGACCACTCAGGTGGTTCTCATGGTGCAATGATCAAGGAGCTTGGTCACCTGAGACTTGTGTCAGCTTGCACTGCAGATTAAGCCCCCCTGTTGCACGTTGCATCCACCCACCCCCCTCCCAAAGGAGGCTTCTGCCCCCGACTGCCACAACGAAGCCTCATAAGCCACTGAATTCCAAGTGCCCTTTAAACACAGTGGTCTGTCAAACTCTTTCCTGCTCCCATTGAGTGATGCATTGTCTGTCTCAGCCCCGCAGACGGCCGTCAAACAATGCCAGAGCAGCGCTCTCCTGAGTACTGTCTCATTGATAAATCTTCATGTTGTGGTGAAATAACAAAAACAGGGTTTGACAGGAAACAAAAAGATCCCTGTTTGATGGAACAAATGAAACAATGAGGCTTTCAGTCCTACATTGGGATGACTGCAGTTGTGTTTTGTCCACAAACACAAATTCTGTATTTTGATATCCTCTCTTGTTGGCAGGGTCAGTGCTTATTTTTTGTTCTGCTGAGGTCATTATATCACACACTTTGTACATGTAAACATGTGCTAGGCCTTACAGTACAGAACACAGATTACTTGCAAAAGAACAGACTGGGAACAAGATGATCAAACCTCATTGGTTTATCAAGTACTTCTAAATGCAAAGACTTAAAGGCATTTCAACTTTTTTTTAACAGAAATGTGAGATTCACTAAGAGTTGATTGTTAAGTTTCATCACTAGGTAAAAAACGACTGAGACCAAAACCCTTGGTCTTGACCACGCCCCACCAGATGAGCCCAGACGGACGCACATGTTTCATACCAGACAGTTGACATGAGGCAATCTCTCCATTTTAGGTTTGTCGTGTAGGTAGTTGTTAACGTTTCTATTTAGACATGTATGTGCAGCTGTTAAAGAGAAGAAGCAGCAGAAGCACACTCAGTGTGTTTACATGCACTGTTTAACCGAGCTAAAGCCGCAGTCCGACTAAGACAGGCAATCGGACAACTTGCCGAGTCAAGTATACAAGCGGAGGAGAAAATCAGTTCATTGGCCGTGTACGTCTGTCTCCACCTCTGTGGGGTGACGCTGTATCTCTCTATAAGCTAGTGCATATCGAATCAGTTTCCTGTTGACTTTTACGTCACAGAAAATACAAACAACAAATGCTGAGATGAGCGGTGAAATGGGTTGTTCTGTTTCTTCGCCCGTCCAAAAGTGAGTCTTCTCTGTAGCTTTAGTTCTCACCAATACCATTATGTTGTTCTTTTCCGGCAACAGTACTGCAGTTTCTACGTCGTCTCGTTCTACTTACGTGCATGAGATTGCTATGTCTGACTCCAGTCTGACTACTACGCTTAGTCAGTCAGTAATCAGACTAAGAATCTAATTATCCAGGTGTGTTAGTCCAACTAAGACTAGCTCGATTTTAGTCGGACTAACGTCATTAAGAAAATGGAATTATTGTCTTAGTCTGACTAAAATCGGACATTTAACATGCATGTAAACGCACTGACTGTCTCTCTGAACTGGCCCATGATGAGTCACAGTCATAGACCGTATATACAGTGTTGTGCAAAAGTCTTAGGCCACTATGAGTTAGTTATTGTAGCGATACTATAATGACCATACGGTATGATTTTTTTTCTCTATCACTTTATGGGAACCAGAAAAAACGGAAACATGTATGCAATTTTGAAAAAAAAAAACACAAACAAAACAACCAGCTTTGACATGTTAAAGTGCCAAGTATTTAGTGTGACCTACACTTACTCTCATAACTGGAGTTTTAAAGTAAATGGCGTGACAAACCTGTGTTTGTTCTACTTTTCCATGCTGAGAAAGGTCTATTACTCCAGGTTTGTTCAAGACATGCTTGAGAATTACATACGCGTTGTCTGAGTTAAACCCATTGGCGGTTTGCTAATATATAAGACCACATTTCAGTCACATCATTCCAATCCATATGCCAAAGATCACAGAAGTTGACAGACATAAAAACAACACAACTGGCGGTGTCCTGAGACGATATGTTATTAACATTATGCTACAGTGTTGGTTTGGAACTGTAGTTCAATAATGTAAAAAGCCCCGCTTTAATGAGGTGTTCCTGGCTAATTCTAATTTACTCATGATAGCATTAGCATTGAAGCCTGTCATTGGCTTAATACTAAGGCAGAAACAGTACACATTGGGCTCTGCTGAGCATCTTCAAAAGAATATCTCATCTCTGATAGGATAGTTAGAGTTGACTAATTAAAACATGGACAGTATATTGCTCCACATGTTTTTTTGATGGACAATTTTTGGAACATGGCATTTTAATGTAGATCATTACAACCCCCCTCATCTGTAGTTTGTGACCACTCAGCACTCAAAGACCAAACATGTCGACTTGCCTCTCTTTTCCATATGATGAAATGAATACGTTTCCACGACTGATGATAATAATAGTTTTTGGGAACGGTGAAGGCTGTCGAAGGGACAGGACTGGTGTCATAAAGACCAAATTTAATGCATCACATGATGGTATCAGTTACTCTAAAATGGGGAGACAAATCTTACAGTCAGGTGACGCGAGTGAGCTCACATTTATTGCTTAAAACTGACTTTAAAAAGACCCGACACGAACAGGGTGGGTGAGGTCAGACTCAAACTGCTCTCACACATCATGCAAATAAAAATACTGTTACACCGAGTATGATCTAACCAGGAGATCAGGACACTGTGACTCCTCTCGAAACACAAGTAATGGACTGTCTGCAGGCAATCACGTGACCATACTATAAACTAAATTAGCATATCTACAGTCATTTTTGTCACATTCTTCACCAGCAGAGCAGAGATTTACCCTCTTTTTTCTTCAACAGTAATTTTGCTGCAATGTTTTAGTAAAAATTGCAGCATGGGATTCCTCCCTGTAGGATTTAGCAACATATTTAGGTGAAGTTGCATATTGCAGCTCAATATCTTACACTTCAACTGTGGGGTGACGGTAGATCAGGAGTAGAACAGGCAACTGGATATTTCATCTAAATATTACACACTGGACCTTTAATAAACTTAATGAAGGCAGACTTATGAGACAAATCAGCTTTCGTTTTCCCTAACCTCATGTCTGCCTGATGAATCTCTCCATACAGTGACTGAACATCACACAACTCTCACATATCCGACCAGAAGATAAAATGTTGACCATTTCATTCTGCAAAGCCTGGTGTTTTCATTGTGGACTAATCCACTAGTGGCAGAGGCCATTCCACAGACAGCTGCCCAGTATTTGGGATATTAACAGCTGTGAACTTAAACCGAGCAGTGACTCATAAGATTTGATGACAGTCCAGTGTAACTACGGGGGGGGGTCCTTGGATCTGTCTTTTACTCCACTTATAGTACGCACACATAATATCCCAGAGACAGGACTCTATGAGCCTGGTACATACAGAATGTCATGTTAACATTTGTTTGTTTTGAATTGACTCGAGAGTCAAGTTTTCATTTACTTTGTGTATTTTCTTAACTAAATAATAACCACTGCTAAAACTTCAAATTATACATCAATATAGATGTTTCTCAAAAAGGTCGATGGCCATGAAATGTGCTAATGAACCGCTCCAGGAGTTCTTCTTTGTCCATTTACCATTATAGTTCACGTTATGTTAAACTAAACGACTGCAAACTTGACTACAGTTTGAATGTCAGTGTAAGAATCCTCAGCGTTATTTCACACACTGTATCTCAAACGCAGCCTTCAAGCATGATTTTAGGAAACAAGCTTATTCGATGTCTTGCCAACAAAGCACGGCAATTACTCATTATAACCGTCTAGCCACCCACTTCTGCGTCGTCAGTCACTTTGCCTGGCTAGCCTTATGAAATAAATTACACATCTTACTCATCAAAACCACAAATTGGAGACAGATATATTCAGACATGTTGGCTCCTCCCTCTCAATCTGCCAACTTCACATTTCACTTTACACGGTCCAGGGCTAACAGGTGATGTCTGGATCTTTTTACGACTCAGGGGAATATTCATCCATTCGCTTCCGACGTGAGAATATCATGCCTATGCAGGTCCCTGCTTCACCAGAAAAGGTAAAAGTGAGACATCATTTTAGCACGATTTAAAGTATGACCAACATCAACGACACCGAGCTCTACAGTTGGATCGGTTGACGAGTACACACACATACACACACGCGCCCGAGTTTCCTGTTCCCCGGTCCTATTAGCACTCACATGAGGTTTGCCATCAACTATGACGAGTGTCAGTTTTCAAAGCAGCGCGTACTGTTTCCATACACAGTACGGTTTGCAGTTTGCAATCAAACATTTGCCAACAAGTGTCCTGTCATGTTATACAGAAACTACGAGTACTCATTAAAGGTGGAGATTTTTCTTTTGCTTTCAAAATGAAAAATAGACGATAAGCGTGTGAAATCCCTGAGGACCATGAGCGGGACAACTGCTGTACTATTTGTGACCAACAACCAAAATAACAGTGAGGTCACGTGGGATGGAAATACTGTAGATAACTTCACCTAATGAGTGTGTGTGGTGTTTTCTGGTTGTGTTACCGAAGCTCAGTAGATGAGCTGTGCTGAGGAAAAAGAAAAATTATGTTGTACTCCATACTACATAATTCTCTATTTAAAAGTCACTTCACTCTAGGTGTTTTTGTAAAAATAAATACATAAAATAAAAAAAGCATGAAAATAGTATTTCAGAACTCACTACATTGTCATTTGTTTCATATGAAAAGGAATTATTGATTGATGCTGTCTTGGCTCCTCTGATGTATGAGGTGTCTCAGTGGAGTCAGATGACTTTCTCTCTGATCTAAATTAAAACAATGCAAACTGTGTTGAAGACAGGTATACACGGAACTTTACTGTGTAGCTACAGCACGTGAATCATTTTTACTGAGACCCAGTGATATTAAATCATAAAGAGAGTTAAAAAAAAAGAAAGCAAGAAAGTCATTTTTGCCAGTATAATCATTTTGACACTGATGAACAAAAGACAGTTCCACGAACAGTGAAAAAAGGTGTGATGTAGAAATTGTGTCTGATCATATAATGTCAGAGTCTGAGGGCCAATAGTTCGCCTTGGAAAAAAAACGAAAAACTCAGCTGCACGTGCACCACAGCTGCAATGAAATCTCCTTGCACATGTAAAAACTTACTGAAACCTGTATGAAAGAATAATCTCAATAATGTATGTTTTTTTAGGCTAATAGATATTGTATACTGTATATATATATATATATATATATATATATGTATATATATATATATATATATATATATATATATATATATATATATATATATATATATATATATATATATACAAATAAAGAAAATAAATACTGGAAAATTGTAACAGACATTCAACAGTGGTGCAGCCTGAGTGCCACGCATGACACACGAGATGAGATGAGATTTAACGGCAACCAGTTGTGCTGACACCACATGCTCCAGATGCTGGCACCCACGGTGTTAAGCCTCTTTCAGGCCTGAAGATGTGAGAGTGGGAACTGTGCTTGACACAATAGAGGTTATATACATATATATATACACACATATATATATATATATATATATATATATATATACACATGTGTGTACACCAGTGGTCTGTTTGAGTCATCCACAATTTGAAAGTTATGTTTAAGAGGTCCATTAAACAAGCTACACAACCTTCACAACTTTTCAGCAAAGAAAGAATTGCAGCAAAACAAGAATGGCTTGTTTGGGTGTCAGATATTGTGAAATAAGAAAACCACTGAATTATTTGGTGGGAGCTAAAATGTATTTTCAGGGCAAGCCACTTTGGGCCCACAGGCTGCTTGTTGCCAACCATTCCTCTGTACTCAGGATTAATGGCACTCACCGATTGTACATGGGGCACTGCACATCATTTGTAGGCTTTACCAGTGTCAGTCTGCCTAAAGCAGGGCTCATCCTTTTACACACCCACTGAGCTCACTGCTATTCTACAGTCTCACAAAGGATCCCTGTGCTTTTCGCCTCATTTCATTCTGTTACAGCAGGATTACGGCTTGTAGCACAAAGGTGTGGTAAACATGGGCGCACACACACACACACACACACACAGGTTTGCACAGCTATTCCTCTGAGGACATCACACTGACTTCCAGCCTAAAGTAAGGAGCTCAAAAATTAGGCTTTATAAAAATGTTGTTTTATTCATGAAGAAATGAAATATTCTGAACTATTTCTAATTGATATCATCTGCGAATTAAAGGCTAATTCCACAAACGTCTAGTATATTTGCTCTCTAAAAAACATGCATGCACTCACATTGACACACAGCGTTCCCTCTGTGCTCTGAAGGAGGGTTTGACCGAGTCGAGGCGTCCCTTGATGAAGACCTGGCTCCCTCAGAGTGAAAGATGGCAGCTCTCAGAGGGCTTTGGGAACGTTCACCCACAGATAACCTGGCCTCAGAGAAACAGGGAGATCTAAAATTAGTGTTGCCAGAATGTTCCACGATAAGAAAACTTGAGATTTCACACTGCACACTGGTAGTCGCTTTGCTCCAAGTCCCATTCCTGCTCTGTAGTGTATGGTGTTCCAGTGACTGAAAGCAGACCAAAGTTGTGTGTTTATTAACAGTATTTATAAACTACGATGCACTATCAAGTGCATGTTCTCTAATTACGGATTCCAAAGTCTATGGTCATCCATTTCTTAAAAATAAAATATGTATATGGAGAAAACAAAAATTGCAATCAGTTTTCCACAACCCTTTAAATCAGAAGCTCAAAGGCTGGTGGGATTTTTCTGCTTTTCCTCTTACTTTAATACTAAGATTACCTGCAGCACAAGGAAATGGGTCAGTTGTCCACTTTGACCTTATCTTGAGACATATGTAGACAAGCAGTCTCCTTGGCTTATTTAATCATGTTATCTGTGTGTGCGTGTGCACTTGTTTGTATGTGCAAGTGTGTCTTTGTGTGCACATGTTGTCTCCATGCAACACAGACGTGAGTGATTTAGGTTTTGGTGCAACAAAGTCAAATCTGATGCCAGATTATTGTTTGAGGCTACTATTTTATACACAAGTTCAAAAGAGTCCACAAATGTTGTCTGGATTAAATACCACCTAGGACCTTAGCGCTCTGTGCATACACATTAACAGTTACAATTTATCCAACAGCTGCTAACAGATATGATTTGGCAGAACAGAAAAGTGATATGAGCATGAAACTTGTGCTTATGCGCAGTTTGGTTATAAGAACAATTTGTCCCTTTTATTGAACAGACTCTCCAGATTAAAAATACCCGACGCAAAACAGACACTTTTTGTATAAGACTACACCACTCCCGGTAACCTGTGAGAGGACACGTCGTCCTGCTGTACGCATGAGCTATTACCTTTGGCAGTTGATGACGTCAGAGAAAGACGTCCAGTGCCTCCTTCTTCTCCACCACCTCCATTCAGTCTCTTGCAGGCCTGTTTCAAATCCAAAACTTTGTAACTCCTGTGGCATAAGTCCATGAAGCTGTTCTGTGGGGAGGATAGTGTTCGGAGGATTAGCCCCAGTCCAGGTGGTCTTCATTTAGCCACCTACCCCCATCATGGGCCTGTGAGCTGCTGCAAGAGCTCTGCACGTGGTCTCCACCTGTTTCTGATCACCCATTTATCCATCTTTTTTTTTCTTTTTTTTTTAAATATATACATTCCAACCGTGTCCATAAAACACAGTTGAATCTCTATTATGATCAGGTCCATGGAAGAAGTGCATCTCTCATCATGCTGCCTCTGTTTTTCCAGCTATGGAACCGGGTTTTTACAACAGTTAGAATGCATATTAGAATGACCTGGACAAGCAATGCGAGGTGGTTACTGTGCATGAAAAGAGACGTCCCTTTATCTTTTGTTGGAGGTTAATGTGATCAGGTGTTCTGAGAATGAGAACGTGTTGTATAGACGTGAAGAATAAGTCGAGTATGAGAACAGGAGGATAAGAAAACAAGGACGAACATGACAACAGCCATGATGACAGGATAATAATAAACTGCACAGTGATAAACAGGACATGCTCGGGTCAGTGTCAGTCAAATGTGTCTTCCCCTACACACGTCCCCCAGCTCGCTGCTTCAGGTATTGTTTCTCTGCGACGTAAAGTTTGAAGTTGTGTAAACAGGTTTAAATGGCAGGGAAGCTGTTGAACATCTGAAGAAAAGCTCTGATCAAAGGCATGTTTACATGCAGCCACTGTCGGTTTTGTGCATTCATGTGTGTGTGTGTGTCCCACAATGAGATGACAGACATAGATCTGTCTGGTGTAGTTCCTTCAGAGGGGCTCTGTTGCATTTCAGCAGCCTCTGTTTGCACAACACTGGCTATGGAAAGCGTGCTCACCTGCACTCAGCCTCACACAACACCTCGTGTGGACTCCTCCTGTTGAGTCAAGAAAAAAGAAAAAGAAAAAAGGACACAATGCTGACATTTCAAAAGGACCACTGGAAACAAATCAATAGGGATGTTGAATGTACAAATTACTCGGCCTTAGCTGAATGGATAAGAGGCATGTGAGTGATAGACAAATTCTCAGGTAAAGCCTTTGTAAGTTAAAGACACTTTTATCCTTGACACCTCTTGAGCAAACAAAGAAAGGCAGAGAAAAGAAAGAGGAAGGAGGGTGACAATGGGGTTGAGTTCAAGTTGGCCTCCCTGCGCAGCAAGAGCTGCCTTTGAAAATCCCTTTAACACAATGAAATGGGGCAAACTAAATGCCATCCAGGAAGTCCAAAGTCGAGCGTTTTGGCTGATTATTGTTCAAGGTGACATCGCATGAGAGCTCTTTTGGCTGGGTTTGCTGCCACGCAGTCCAATCCTGAGGTAGAAGGACCACCCATTAGCCTTGTCTAAAGAAATGCCCATTCAGTGTCGGCACCTATTCACAGATTTGCCTGTCTCACTGTGGCTGAGGAGTCGTGGTGGTGGTGGGGTATGAGGCAGGGCGGGGAGGTGCAGTAGCAGGGTTTCCTACAGCAGAGATGTCGGGAATGAAGTCTAGTTGCTGTGAATTGCCAAAGAAGCAAGTGAAAGCAGGAGTCGAGGGGGTCTCCTCCTGCAGGAGAGCAGGGCTTTGATTCACCACGGAACTCCACAGCCGCGTCCCAGGACAATTGACAGCTAAAACCCTGGGGGCTGTCGGCTTGGTTACAGGAGAGTTTAGCCGTAGGGTGGGCGCAAGTTGTGCATGGTGGACGGTGAAAGTGGCACTGACAATGATGGGGGGGGGGTGGCAATGTGGCAGCAAGCAGCTGTGTGGGAGGTGACAGAGGGGTGAGAAAAGAGGGTGTGTTAGGAGGAGCTTTGCTGACGGACTTCTTGGACTGGAGTGTTGAAAGGAGCAGACTTGGGCCTTATTCACACGGAAACAGGACTTACACTACACAATCTATATTTCTCGTGGCGCTGTCACACTGTCACAGAAAAGCACCAACGGTGAAGGACGTGGAACATGGGGGTAAAAGCTTGTGTGCTGTGTACATCATTTTGATTTAAAATAGCAATAGAAACAGAGATATAACGAACCAAGCGAGGGGGAATAAGAATACTACTGGAGCATTCATTGTATCCATTATATTTGCGAACTAGACGAGAATATGTCTCCTTGACTCACCAGCTGTACAATGTAACATAGCAGGCGATGATAAAGAGCCCTCATGGCTCCAACAGATGAAATTGGGTCCACCTGAGTTCGGGCCTCACGTGTCTGCTTCATATTACTGTTCCCAGTGTCTGACAATGTGGCTCACATTATGGGAAGCTACACACAGCAACTGCAGTGAGATCGGAAATTGATTCAGATAGTGTGCATTGAAGGGAATGACCTAATTACTTGGTCATTCAAACAGATGCAGCAACCTCCCCGAGAGCTGCTCACAAAAGCAGCTCTGCCCCAACTGTTTTAGAACATTTTATTGGGTGTCTTCAAAATTGAATTTGCTTTGACAGAATGGAGGCTTTGTGAGGTCTCTTTGTCTTCAGTACGTCGCATTAAGCTGAATTACCATGTAGGGTTATGTTACAGCCCACACAGCTGAGAGTGTGGTGGGACACACCTTATGTCTCACCGAACTTATTGGATTCCTACTGACATCCTCGTGTAGCAGCAACTGTCCACTTACAAGAAATCTTGGAGGCAAACTGTTTAAATAACTTTGAACCACTTCAATACTGGCCATAGATAATAAAAAAGAAGAAGCAATATTAATTGTTTCTTGCTGATTTTTACTCTTTACTACTCATGTGCACATGTGCTATATTTGTAAGTTTTCTCTGCTGCTGGACTTGTAAAAAAATATTTATTTTTTACTTGTTGTTTTTAAACTTTATTCAACAAACTAACTGTGACAGACCTACAGTACACTACACACCCAACACACACAGCCTATAAAATACATGTCTGGAAGACAGACATATAGTTAAGTAGCAAAACAATGTGACGCTGTGATGGGAAAAGATGCTGCACAGGAAATCATAGATTTCTTTACTGAGCTACAAGGGTCAGCAAGTGCATGTGAAATTAGAATCTGTGTTGTGTCTTAATGCGACACAGCAGAAATACTTTGTTTTAAAATACCCAGTCTCATCCCTAAAGAGACTCCCGACTCAGAACACCTCCCTTCTCCTTGAGTTTGATGGGGCCCAGAGAAGGAGTCCACAGAATGCTGATAGCTCAACCCACCATTCACCAGTACTTTGGTTCATATTTTTGTGGAGGTCCATTGACTTTCTCCTTTTCAGTCTCCCTTTAATCCCTGGGTCTGTGTCCTCAGTGGCTCTCTACAGAGGGGCTATTATTCAGAGCCTTATTACTGCGCCCCTCGCGGCTTATCTCCTTCCTGGTGACAGTCTTTTCAAGCCTCTCCCTAATGACCTGGGGAAGCTCACATGCTCAACTTCCCAGGGCTGCAGGGCCCCGCTGATGTCAGAGGGGGTGGCCCCCATGCAGAGGCTCCTGGTGCTGCCAGAGAAAAAGAGAGAGGCATGGAGCCGTCCCGCCGCAGCCGCTAACGCATCACACATTCACACGTCCTCTTCCTCCTTCTTCACCTCATGCAGGTGACGAACCTGAGCCCATGCATGCAGGAGGACTCAGACCAAACTTGGTCATTCTAATGAACGTGTGCTGGTGTGACACTTATAGCCAGTGATATGGTAGCTTGGTGCCTTCTGTGATAATGGGATGAAATCAGAGCTTGCTGTGCCGAGTTAAAAAAAAAAAAGAAAAGGGAAGAGATGCAGTTTTAAAAGTTAAACCCTTGTGTTGATATTCCAAAGTGGTCTGCTGGCTGTGTTATGTGAATTTTATTTTTACACATTCATATAAAAACTTGCTGTGGCCAACAATGTGTCTGTACCATAACAAATGAGGAGTTCAAATTGAGTGCGAGGGTTAAAAGAGTAAAAGCCTTTCATTTATGGAATTGCTTGTCCCAATAAATAAAAGAAATAAAAACAAAATGGGACCTGTGTTACCATTTAAATATCGACTACATTCAACTGCTTCACTGCGTCGGAAGCATTTCTTTACAATGTTCATCAATATGACGAACGGAAGCTACTGAAGCATAGGAACCTCCAGCTGTTTGTCAGCCACCTTGCTCATTCACATGCAATTTCAATGAACATGAATGCTCATGGAATCAGTGAGAAGGAACAGTGTAGTAAACGCTGACGTCCTACTGGTGTACCCTCTCATTATCATCTCTATCTCGCTGCTAAACCCTGTGGTGTCTTTGGAGAGGTCCAGAAAACGACGTGGCTGTCCATTATTCTTTTATCGTCCGGGTTCGGAGCCCTAGGAAACAGTTCGCCGAATACAATTGGGTCATCAGAGCAGACACTCCGCTGTTGTCTGCTCTTACCAGAGATAATGAGAAACGTGACACAGGTGTCTTTGTGCTTCCTCACATGGTATGCAGGCCTGTCGCCCCGAGGCCCGGAGGAAACGACAGTCCATATTGTTTGCGTCTCGGAATCATAAAATACTTAAGACATGCTGAACTGCCAATTACGAAAGTGATGACTTTAGTGAAGCTATTTACAGCACAATAGCTGGAGACATGCATGAGGGGACGGCCTGGAGGACATAATCTAGTCTTCTGCTCGGTTTTGCCTGTGTCGCGCTCCGTTTTTAATCTTCCTCCAAAACAAACACATCTGGTTCATCTTTACAGCTTAAACAGTACTATCTAGTGAGTGTAGAATCACATTTTAGAATAAGGAAGGGCACATTTTGGCCATTATTCTAACATTCATCCATCTTCTACCCCTTTATCCTCCACATGAGGGTTCACCGGGAGCTGGAGCCAATCCCAGCTCCCACAGGGCGAAAGGCGGGGTGCTCCCCGGACAGGTCGCCAGTCCATCGCAGGACTAACACACAAAGACTAACAATCATTCACTCACACACTCACACCTATGGGAAATTTAGATTTTTCAATGACCCTGTCCAATTTTTTTGGACTACTGTACTGTATAGGGCAACAGTGCTAGCCACTATGCCACTGTGTGGAAGTAGAAGTCATGTGTGATACATGTGGAGATTTACTAACTTTTAACACTTAAATACAAAAACAAAACACATTTCTATTTCCAGAAATAGAAATGAGAATCAAAGCTATGAAAATAAGCTGCGGATAATAATTTGCCATTATCTCTTATAGCATAGATGTTTGCCACTTGAGCCAATACAAGTACATCTCAGTTTGTAAAGTAGATTTGTTAGCATATTATAGGACTAAGCTATTTGTCTTTGCTCCAAAACGCCCATTTTCTTTAATCACTTCACCATCTAAAAGGTTCCTGTCAGCAGAACGTGTGGAATCTGTAAAGCCTCTGAGTCACTGATGCCCTTTAACCTTTTGATTAGTCATTGGTGCTTTTAGCCAAGGCCAAACCCACTTAAACTACCCCAAAACTCCTCCATCAGCAGAGTTAACAGAACAGGCGAGACTTTAACAAAGCATCCCTGCACTAGTAAAAAAAAAAACCATTAAATTGACATGAAGTGACATTCAAGTCCTTTACCTTTTGATTGTATCCCATATGTAAATCATTTGGGATACAATAATGTTAACAGGAAATATTTAAAGCAACATTCTGCTTCATATATGCAGCTATGGTATTATTTATGTAAGACTTTTTTTTAATAACAAAAGACTAGTCTATTCGTTTGTTTTTTGCAGCATCTTAAAACTGGCCATAAAAGAAAGTCGGATACAGGCTTTTGTTGTCTTAATCCTGACAAGTCAGCTGTATATCCTGAGATCAGACATACAGTCATACTATCCCCCTGGGCCTTAACTATTGCGGTTATGGATCCTGACATCTATGTTGAGCTAAAAAAGATCCAGGGACTGTGTTCCTTCACTGTAACAACTAGCATCAAAGAAAAAAAGGGGGGGAAGACAGGCTCTGATGATAATGGAAAGTGTTTTGACATCCAGGTTTAAGTAATTATTGGATTTAGATAAGAGGGGAATTCCATCCGACGTGAGGTAAAACAAACAACACAGGAGATTGCAAACTATTCCACCAACAGCAGAAGTCCCACTGTAGCCCCAGGGTGAGTGCGGCACACTCACATTACATCATGGATGTAATCACACATGGAACAATGGAAAAATGCAAGTTGGTACAGTGCATTAGTTCCTTGTAGCCTCTCACTGAGGTCAGTATCAGGGCACACGAGGAAAGCTATAATTCTTTCATTTTTTCATAAACATATTAGGCAGTTCATTGCACTTTATTATTATTATTTTACTACTTATATTATTAAACCTGCAATTTATTACAAATGGAGGAATTTGTAGTGATTCTCTGTTCCGAAAACCAAACAAACTGTGACTCAACTTGTTCCACATCCTCTGTGTTCTGTAATTAGAAATGTTACAGCAAAGTGGAACATGTAATCATGGCTCGGAAGGCACTGGTCTTTTTTTCCAGATGCAGGTGGAGGCAAATAAAAATGTAGTCGAGACAAAAACTGGGTCAAAACATTGCAGCTGTACAGACCACAGAGCGTGCTTGCAACCGAGCAAAGACGAATGCTGCAAATCTTGTTCATTAGTCTCCTAGTTTCACGTTGTGTTTGACTTTACCTGTAACTTCTCATAAATCTACGTTCACAAGAATAGATATCACTTAAAAAATCCCCCCTGAGGAATTCTATCCAATTTTTTGACAGTTTTTCTATGTCTATGTCCACTATATAAGCAATTATTGAAGGTGAAGGTTTGGTTGTGCAGTGTTTGAGAATCTTTGAGAATCCAAGTTTGAATCATGTTTGCTTGCGAGTCTCTTAAAGGCAGCACAACATGTTGTGAACATTTTGCAAATAGTGACTTATTTAATAATAGCACATTAGCAGTCATTCCGAGTAATGTTTCTCCCCACAAAGTAAATGTAGATATATCCTTCACTGTTTTAAACTCTGTTTTGTACTCCACCATCTCTTGAACTTAAAAAAAAGAGTTAATTTTACTCTTCACACACTTGCTTCTCTGCCCCCAAGCAAAGCGGTGTGTCTAGACCACACCAGACCAAAAAGCAGGATTATTATTTGCATTGGTATCATTACATTTTTAAGTTCCATCCCTAGTAATCAATCAAAACACCAAGCGATTGCTAAAAAGGTGCAGTGGAGCTATTGGAAATGCAGTAGTTCACTGGCAAACCTTTACATGAAGTTATTTGAGTCATTGCTTATTGAAAATACAAACTGATATAGTGATTAGGAGTGGGAATCACTGGTTACCTCACGATACGATACAAAATGATATGCGATACATTCTGTGATAATCATTATTTTGCAAGACAATCATATAGTGATGATAAATCACAAAATCTGTCTAACTGAAGAAAACCAAAACATCTGTGAATCTAAGTACTGAACGTGGATGGGGCATCACTTAACATAGCTTTCTCCGCCATAATCCCACATTATCGCCTGGCCCTCTTTTTTGGGCAGGTAACTTCCACCAAAGTTTCCCTCATTCATTTGAGCAGCGCCACCGCAAGGAGACATGAAGTAGTGACGTCTGGCGATTTTACTTTACTTTACTTTAATTAACTTAATCTGTTAATTAATCTGCCCTGGTGTATCGATTATTGTATTGCACGAGGAAGGACAACCATATATCACCCAATCCATATTTTGACCCACCCCTAATATTGATTATTCCGATGCACACCCTTTGTAGCACCACATTGCACTAAACATACAAAAAAAAGAAGATAAGGCAAACCTCAAACAACTCATTCTCTTTTATATATTCTCTTTCTTTACATTATCATGTCCTGACTGTGCTCACTGTTTTTTTTCCCCAGTCATTAATCCGTCTGTCTTCTCCTCACCTAGATGAGCATATGTGCCTTCGGTCTGACACAGAGACAGACAAAGTGCCCTCCCTGCCCTTTGACCCAGTGCTCACTGTCTGAAAGGACATTATAGTTAATTACACCTCTTAAGACATCACAAGAAATGACTACGCAAATACACTATTCCTCACATACCAAACTGTCCCGCAAACTCTTTCCCCTCCATCCCACCTCCTGAAACACAATGGAAGCTAATGTGATCGCCCTCTCCTTCCATCACATTAAGGATCCATAAAAGGCCCAGTAAGCATAAAATGTGATTTGGGAGGTGGACGACTCAAGGGATTTTCTGGATTGTCCTCCTGCCCAGACCTACAGCGGTGCACTGTTGCTTTCAAGGCCAAGAAGAAAATCTATATGTTTTGGTTAAGAACGATCACTGTAGAGAAGGACTGTGCTGCCTTAAAATGCTTAAGCTCAAGCCAAAAGTGTTACATTTGCCCTTTTCTTTGGCAGTGAAAATAGGAATAATCCAGAATAAATCTAGAATAGCATGTTGTACAAAGAATACATTAGGTATCTAACGTTACACTGCAAAAGAACAATACTACTTCTTTAACTTTGTATCAAGTCATTTTTTAAAAAAGTGACTAAATCGTTAATTGTCCTGGTGGTCCAAGAGGTTCACTTGAAGTACAGAGTTTATCTGGAACCAGATCTGACTCGCCCCTCCTTCTCTTGCTCTTCTTCTGGTTGTAAGACAGACACAGAGAAAGGCAGGTGGCCAGTGCATTACAGAAAGCAAACAGTCTTATCCAGCCTCGCTCAGACCTGGCGGCATGCATTCCTGATAGCATCTGTACTCCATCAATGACAGAAAAGGCAAGACATGGATGGTGGATTCAGGGGTTTGGGGTAAGTGTGTTTTTATGATGTGTCGAGCAGCCGATGGTGGGATGTGGAGGGACACACTGCACGACAAACACTCAAGGAGCGGAATGGAAACGGTTGGACGTCACATTGTGGTGATTCGGACAAGGACACGGAGTAAGTGCTGAAGCAATGTCTGCAAACAACTGCAGGAATGTCTCAAGTAAAGCAGGACGGGAGGAGGTTTTCTGCTTCGTGCACGCACTTTAACATGAGTAAACTAGAAAAAGTTTTTGAAACGTCCGACAGTTATACTTACATTTTACGCAAAACGTTTAATGAAACAACTTTCAGCTGTATTATAAATGTGAATGCAACAATTAGTCAATACCTTTAAAATATTAAATACTTCTCCTCATCAGTTTTCTTATACTTCTTCTTCTGTGTACTAGCCTCTTATTTATATCTGAGTCAAAGCCCTCAGTTTGAACTGTGGGGCATGTCCAGCGCATCTTAAGATCCAGTTGTTTTATTCTGGAACACAATAATAACACGACCATTTAAATTTCCTGACTGCACAACACATGTACAACATTGTCCAAGTCATTTCCAGATCTGCTGACTTGGGGTTGCAGGGGTTGCTTCTCTCACCTGGCAACGGTTGTAATGATAATCTCAGGCCTGTAATCTGCAGGATTTAGTTTCCCCAACAGTGTCACAGCCTGCACGTGCAGGTATCATATAGGACTTGGCCTGACACTCACCTGCAGCAAGCACTTCTGCCTCTGCTTTTGATCTACTCTTCAATTACACCATGTAGCAATCATCTCCACATCCCAAAGATGGTGATTTAAGTTTAAAGGATTCACACTGATTATTTTCCAACACACTCTTTTTTCCAACGCTACATTTTCAAAAAGCTGCAGTTTTAGTGCTTACAGCTTAAATCAGTAATTGTAGATATGTACCATGTTTTCCATGCCCTAGCCACACTGGGATACACGCAGGTAGAACTAGAGACAGCACTGTGTGTTTAAGTTTATGATGACAACCTGAGGTTTACATGACAGCTAAGTTCTTGGAAGTGGGGCCCCTCTCTTCTTGAACACCAACAAGCCTTCCTTTATCTGACAGCATTTTCCAAAAGTGCAAAGGTGAAGTAAGAGTGAGTTGACATTTCTAAACAAAAAGGTTTAACTGAACGGCAACCGGTCACGACAAAACTTCCGTCCTGAAGCCTCCAGAAATTTACCTCATGCAGATCTGGGATAACATAACTTCTTGACATAACTTTGACCTACCATACTTTTGTGGGTTTCTGAGGGTTTAGTACATTCATTTTAAAGAACCTGGCACTGAATTTGTGAGCTTGATTAGAGGTTATATCTAATATAAATTGCTTGAAATGTGTTATTCGTGTAGCCTGTGGCCAAGTGGAAAGGGAACTTGGCTTGTAACCAGAAGGTTGCCGGTTCAAGTCCCCACCAGGTCGAAAGGGCTGGGGTACCCCTGAGCAAGGTACCCAATCCCCATTGCTCCCCGGGCGCTACTAGTGTGGCAGCCCACTGCTCCTAATTCCAGGATGGGTCAAAATGCAGAAAATAATTTCACTAAGGGGATTAATAAAGTATTAAAAATTTAGGTCTCATAATATGCAAGTTTATTTTGCTGAGAAAGGCAATGAGTAAAAAGCTGCTTGAGTTTACAGGTTTGACTTTGTGCCCAATTTACAAAGAAATACCAAAGTTCCTAGATCGTCACGATGCCAAAACAAGACATTTTATTACCATACCATACCACACACACACAAAATAATCCTGTCCATAGATTTAAGTTGGTGGTGGATAAACTCAATCCTCCATATCATCCGCAGCCGCCGTTATTCAGAGCTGTTCTTACTTATACTCCACTAAACACCACCACCAACAGATTTCACCATGGATAAAGGGTAATTCCATGGGATTAGAATGACTCAAGATTTAAGATGCACTTTCTTGGAGTTAACCAAGCATTAACTCCAAATGTGATAAAAGCATATTTTTGGACAGTGGGAGGGAGGAACTGCAGACACTCTTGACTATGATGAACAGAAACCCAACATTTAAGCTTACAAAGGGATTTTATGATATTTTCACTGATATATATCAATATATATATAGATATATATACACAGTATATGTATATGTATGTATATATACATACATTTTTTTTCAGAGTAAGCAAGTTAACTATTTTATTCCAAATGAATCATAAGACTAAAAAGAGATTAATCATTTTGATTCGTAGTAGCTGATGCAAGACGAGGCTCTACAATAACCTGATTTATCTGAATCATGAATTATTATTGAATTCATTACATTAGCGTCAAAATATCAAACACTTCCCGTCATCTCATACATCAATGTGTTGACAGGCTGTGGAGAACGTTGCACGCACACACACTATATACACATATATATATAAAACCACCTGTGGCCGTTTTTTTTTTTTCATTTGCGAGTGTAGCATATTCTCAAGGCTTCAAAGCTGAGGTCTAGACCTGCTTTGAAGTTACAGAGACACTTATTGTGAACCATTCTAATCTGCCCTGGGTTATTTACCCAACTCAAGACAGGCATTACTGAGTGACAATACAAGGAGAAAACCGAGGAAAGAGGAATCAGAAAAACTTGAAACAAATTTGCCTTATTATGAGGAGACTTTAGCAGATTAGTGTTCCAGCCCACCTGGGGTTATAACAATTTCCCTTATTTTTAAACATCTCAAAGAAAGCTCCTCCCAAGTGTTTTTGGCATTCATTATAGAAACTTGGAAGGCTTGAATGAATGGAGACCAACTCAGATGTCAGTGACTTGACCCTTGACTCGTCACTGACCACGGTCAGTCAAGAGTTTGACTTCAGAGTGCTGGTATTTAGTGAGATCATTTAGTCGCAGGTCTTTTCATGTTTCCTTCCACTCGCCTGTGTGGTTACTATTTTCTGTTCAATGTCAGGGGAATGTTTGCAACATGTGTTGCAGATCTGTTTGTGACTGTGAAGCTATGGATTAGCACTGACGAGCGTTGGATTACAGGGTCCCTGCTGGGATGTCAAAGGGCTGCGCCGGCTCCTTTCACCTCCGCCCTCGGTGGAGCAGAGCATCAGTGGCAGGGGTTACCTCCCGTCAATGATTTGCTTCGTGAAGATCAGAAGGCCTTTTCAGCATTCAGGGTCATATTGACCTGCAGCAGACTCCTATTCCCATGAATTACGCCCCAGTTATATCTTGGTGAGTCCACACAAAAGGATCCCCACAGAAATCTGGATCCCAACAATGGAGGTTATAGGCTCAACGAGAAGCACTCTGAAACCCTCTAAAGCACTGACCACAGGGAAGTGAGGCATTGCGTACACATAATGGAAAGTGGCAGCTCTTATTATGAAAATTTGACTTGTTATTACTGATGTCATCCACATTAAACATTAGTGATAACTTTCTTTGGACTAATGAATGAAAAGGCATTAACATTTCTGTTCATGTCAACTAAAACTCTGGATTTGATACAATACTATAAAAATTAAAGAAGTCAAGCTCCAAAACACAGTTCGATAGAGAATCAAAATCTAAACCAGCTAAACACATTCACTACAATAAAGCACTAAGAGAGCACAAACCTCTGCCAAGGCCACTCAAGTTTCCCACAGAGTCCATATATTCCCCTATTTTGGAAGGTTAACGATACTTAAAAATCTAAATTCCAGATCTGCATCACTACCAATGTGACATAACATCTTCCCTTGTGGGCCATAACTTAATACATCTGCAGAAAATGTCATCAAAACTGTCTGTATTTTTGAATTAAGCTGCAGCCAAAAACATAACCCCCTCGATGGAGGTAACAAACTAAAACTGGACAATTTAAGACTTTCTGAATGAAGAATTCTCACATCATCATTCATCACAGCTCTGTGTGATAAACACAGTTAGATTCAGGTGCTTCTGTACTTGGCTTTGCATTGCATGACTTGTGGCTTTTGGCCAGAAATCCCAGGATGCACCCGGGAGGAACGGGGGGAGGGGGGGCAGGGTAAGGCACTCAACTGGACAGATAATTTTTGTGATTAGCTGTGTAAACGTGTGTGTGTGTGTGTGTTCCGTGTACTACTCATGTTGTAGGGACCTACATCTGTTTACGCAGTCACATCATGGGGACTTGTCTTCCTTATGGGGACACAAAGTCAGCATAATGTAAATGATTCCACTTCAAGGTTAAGACATTGGGTGTTAAGGTTAAGGTTAGGGTTAATGTTAGGCCAGTAGTATTTATGCTTAAGGTTAAAGTAAGTCTCCAGAAAATGAATGTAAGTCAATTTAATGTCCTTTAATGTCATGGAAACCAGACTGTGTGTGTGTTGTGAATCAATTTAGATAAAAGACGGAACACGCAAACAGCTGCTGGCAGTGTGTCTTTTTCCTGATGTGCTACAACTCACAGAACTCAATGAATGGACGCAGTTAGTTTACTGTTCATAAACAGAAGAAAACAATAAGATTTTCTGCTTCACTGCAGTCACATTGCCTCACATTATGTTGACATTTGTAGAATCTGCACAGCATTATATTTGTTTTCTAGGGAAAGTCGCCATTTCATTTCACTGTGATCTACATTTGATCCATATCCAGTTGAATCATGTGTTCAAATTGACAAGAGCAGTCAATCATGAGTAGTAGCAGGGCACTACTGCCCTCTACGTGTTACACGGGTTATTACAGTGCACCACATGGCAAAATTAGCATTATTAAACTAAGCAGCAGTGTAGTGGGGCCCTTAAATTCAGCCATGCGTGTTCTGAAGTTACAGCAATAAAACACATTCAGATAGAAAAGCTAATAAAACGTACACTCCCAGCGGGTGTTTCCTTTAAAAACTACATGAAACTGGTGGAACAGTGTTCCAGTCGGAGAGAAGACGTCCCACAGTGAACTCTCAGTGTCCTTCAGTGGCACACTGATAAAGGCTTGTAAGGGCAGGCAGTGGGCATACAGACATACACTGAACCTCCTCTATTCAGCCCCGATGCTGTGCCCATGCCTCCCGTTGCTCCTCTGTGTCTCCCTAAGCGGGTCCTCACATTCATCTGGCTCATTTGAATTCCAACATGGGAGACCTCTGACGAGCCACATGAACTGTTACCCTACACGGAACGACTGCTAATTAATCACAGAAGCTCCGCTCAATGTGGTTTTCGACTTCTGAACATAAATCTGACCTCTTTTACATAATGAGTCGGACACTCATGTCTGAATCCACCACATCTCACTGTGGTTGCACGTAAAGTTCATGTGCAATAAATGGATGAACATGCAACAGAAGTATTTTAACTTACTGCAAACATCTGGAACGTACAAATCTTGTGTTTGTTCTTGGTGTTTCGTTGCATATGCGATACCAAAATTAAAAAGTGTTAACATTAAGAATGTGCATGTATATCAATCTTTTATAATTATACAATATTTTGTCTGTTATAAATATAGAGTTGACACTTGGATAAAGGGATACAAAGTGTTTTTTTTAATGGTTTCCGGGAATGCATGTCCTTAAATGACCCACAGTTTTTTCCAGCAACTGCCAGAAAAGCAGGCTTAGCTCTGTGACACTAATGTAGTGAAAATGTAGCTTTCCTGATCTCACACACTCTGAACTCTTACCTCACCTTACTTACTCCGTGTTTTTCTGGACATCATATGACTTCCTATGATTGCTTCCTCCACCTGCAGAGTTCACCTCTGCTGTGATTTGAGCTACTTCTCCTTCCTTCCCTAACAGCAGGAGACCTGTGTGTCTCCGTGTTCTCCTTACAACCTTACCCCCACCCCTTCACTTTCTTCTTCATCTTTTCTCCACACTAGCTCATTCCATCGTCCAGGTAACCACATGACAGCCCAAGAATGGCCTTGCTCCTCCTGTGAACTGTGCGTCTCGTGTGAGGATCCTGCCATTAGGGTTAGCGGAGGCATGCAGGATGATGATTAGCCACTTCAAAAGGTGCACAGGTGTGAGGGCTATCCTACACCAGGTACACACACACATACAGTATATGCAGGTTTTGCGCAGCTATTCTTGTTAGGACACTGCATTGATTTCCATTCATTTGGACAGCCAAAACAAAGCATTGAACAAAGCCTTAACCTTAACCCAAATCTTAGCTTCATATACTTATCCAGCTCCTCAGAAATGAGGTTCTTCATTAAGTCCACCATGAGGACTACTGGTCCTGACAAGTTCAGCGTTTAAAACTGAGAGATCTACAGCTTGCAGTTGTAGGTCACGGTCAAATGTGAAGCTCTTTTGAAGGTTTACTGAGCACCAGGCAACATCTTTACAGGACAAACATTACACCTAAATGCTCACCACCTCGGGCAGTGTACACACAAACAGGCTTCATGCTCCAAACAACCACTGTAGGGTACCCATAAGGTTATAAAGTCAGTATTATGTGTTTTTTAAAAGCCAGTATCAAACATTAAAAAAAAAGAGAAATACACCACAATTGCACTAATGGAACCTATTATGCTTCATGTTTATGTTTCATACAAAACAACTTCATTGCACTGTGTTTATCCATGTGGTGAAGTCTTCTTTTTCGTGTACTCCAGACTGTGTGCACGCATTGTCAGAAAATATAAAAAGCCATTTAAGAAGAAAAGGAATAGTAATTCATAGTTTACGACTCACTCGAGCATCACAGACGGGCTTTTATTAGGAAGAGTGTCACGCTTGCTGTCATCCACCTCGCCTACGAGGCTATAAAGAACGAGCTTGACTGTGGACACAGATCATCTCGTGTGTACGCTTTTCATGAATTGAAATAATGTTCAGCTGTGCAAAGAAAAACACAGAGAGTTGCTTGTCACCGTCAGTGCTCAACACTATCAAATCTGACACCAGAAGATTGTTTTCGTGAGCATGTGTCTCATGTCTGTCGCCGCCGCTGCTGCTGCTGCGTTATTACAGTCCACATGGTTTGAGTCTATTCCCACAATTTCCAAACAAAATCACACACACTCACATATCATTATTACTAAAAATGATGGCGGGTGAAGTTTTGGAACAGAATTTGAATTCTGGGAGGTTTTAACTAAATCGTGAGCACACACATCTCCCAAATCATCACCCCACCCCACCCCGTCCAGGCCAGCAGAACAGCCAGGCCCTACAGTCCACATGGAAGCGATCACAATTTAACAAACACAGTGTAAATAGCAACTAACACGCCATAAACAGATCAAATATTGCTGGTTCACATAGAAAAAAAGTGGTACTTTAAAGCAATTCAGAGCAAATGCTCCAATTTGTTTGTCAGTTTGCCAGTGGTGTTTTTACAATAGTTTGGATTTGATGAGGTTGTTTGTTTGATGTAGCTTTTAAGGTTGAAAGAAGAAAAACAAGTTGGAGACGGCTCAGTCCTTCTCTGACGCGTTTGGCCTACTTCAGCTGCTTGGCCAGAAATGTATTTTTAGTTTTAGTTTAGTTAATGATATGACACCTAGTGACCTGCACTAGATGTCAATGTGTGGCGTTGTTTGCTTCTTACCTGCTTAAGGTCAGCCAACAAAACCAGTCATTAATCCAAATCCATCGGTGTAAAACCAGGACCAGGCACTGCCAACAGACAACAAGAGAGAGCAATGAGAGAGCAAAATGACACAAAGTGAATAAAACTAATGTAAACAAATGTTACTGACACTCAAACTCTTTTGTCGATTGAGTTCACGCAATGCTGATTTAAAACTATCTACTTCACACGACTCTGTGTGCCTCATTATAGCGGCGTTTAGATCTTGTGCCGTCTGACAACAAATCTGTACTTCATTTCGATGTATAACAATCCACAGGTGACCAAAGTGTGAAATAAATGTATTACTGACACGCAGCATTAAAAACACACAGTATAAAAACAAATTCATGAAACATAAACCAAAGCATTCAAAACACACAATAATAAAAGTGAAATAAAACAATAAAAAGAACTCTAAAAACACTTAATATAATGTTAGTGGGGATGAAGTAAAATAAAAAGTGTGATCTGACTAATATATAGCCTGTTCTTTAAAATATCAAGGAACTTTGCTTTGAAAACTATGGAAATGGAAATGGAAATGCATGAAAAAATTAATGATAAATTACTAGGCCTGCAACAATTGCTTGATTAAGGTTTTAGATTTTTTTTTCAATAATTAAAACAAGCTTTCTGATTTTCCAGCATCTTAAATGTGAATATTTTGAGGTTTGTGGACAAAACAAGACATCTGAGAGCGTCATTATGTCGAGGTTTAAGGAAACACCCACCAGATTTTCTTTTCTTTTTACATTTTATGGACCAAACAAGTACTCGATTAAATGAGAAAATAATAGACAGATTAATGGATGATGAAAATGATTGTTAGTTGGTTATACTTACTATAAATTATGTATCAATTCATACCATGTTCAGCATGTCCCCATCTATAAAAGCTAGTGCTGTAATGATTAACTGATGATTATGAATTGATTACCAAATACATCTGTTTGGCCTTTTTATTTATATAAAAACAAACAAGTTCCCTTGCTTCTCAAGGTCTATTGTGTGACATTTAGGAGGGTTTATTGGCAGAAATTGAATACATATGTTCGTTGAAAATATCAAAACATAATTATTGTGTTTTCTGTGGCCTTGAATAAGACTTATATTTATGTACTTGCATGTTCACATGTGGTTTCATAGAGTGAAGTGTTTGTTTCTGTCCACAGGGGGGCGTTGTAGGAACTTATAAACAGCCACAGCCTCTCAGTCAGTTTCACCCGTTTCTGTCTCTAATAATAATGATAATAACAAAACCTTGGGGAACATGTGTATTTTACAATGTGGTGATAAGGTGTCCTGGCTCACATAAAGAGCACACACACACAGCAGAAGTCATATTAATGCTCCCACTGCCTTTATTTCCGCTATGTAGGTGGAGACTGTCGGCGCTGCTTCTGTTACGTTTAAGGAAGTTGCAAAATTTCGGGAAAGACACACACTTTACTGGTGTGGTTTAGTCGCTGTTTTGGTTCTCATGTGCTGTCAGTGGAAGATAACAAACATCTTTCAGCTGTCTCTCGCTCTGTGACTTTAACAGTATGTCAGTGTAGCTGTCGGGTAAACTACACCCTCTGTAGTCCGACCTGTCGTTGGGCTATGAGCAACTCAGTAACTTCCGCTACTTACATTCGAAACATCAGTTTCAGTTTACGTCGCAAATTGTCCGACTTTTTGGATCCTCAGCACAGGTGGAAAGAGGTATGCATGTCCATACGGAAGCCGAGTGGGGAGATCAGGTACACCCAGCTTCATGTGAGGTGGGTTACTCCAACTAACGATTCTTTTTATTGGTTGACTCGTCTTTACCAGTTTATTATTATTATTATTATTACTATTGTCATTATCTTTAAAGAAAAAATAACACACAAAATTACTCAATGGCTCAGTGTGTCAGAATCAATGACTTTTAAAAGTAAAATTAAATATTGCATGGAATGGAGGACCACCCTTTCCCAAGCACATCGGGGAACTACGGTGGCCTTCAAATGCCAGAAACGATGTTGTAGTTTGCCTGTTCAAATCGAGAAACGCACATTCTGCTAGGTTGAAATAATAATTGGTCTAACTCATTATTTATTCACAATCTAATTATCACTAATTATTTTCACTATCTGTTAATCTGTCAATCAATTAATTGGTCAGATGTTTGGTCCATAACAGGTCACTATTGTACCTCATAAATCTGATTGAGAGAATGCCAAGAGTTTTGCACAAGCTGTCTAAAAAAGCTAAAGCATTTTGGTTTATTTAACACACACACACACACACTTTTTACTACATAATTCCATGCGCTCCTTTATTGTTTGGATGTCTTCAGTGTTAATCTACAATGTAGACAAATAAATAAAAATTACTTTAAAAAAAATGATAAATATATGAGGTAGGACCCAAAGTGTAGGCCGTGTAAAGATGCCCCGATTGTACGAGAACATCTGCACTGAGTATTGACTGGAGGTCCCAGGGTCAAGATGGAAGGCCGGCTGCAAAGGTGGTTTAGACTGACAGGGCTAATATCCTATTGGACTTCCAGATCCAGCCAGACAAACTGGTGGTGGCTAATCAACCAAACATAGTGGTTGTTGATAAAGCAGCAGAAGAGGGCAGTAGTGATGGATGTGGCAATCCCAAGCGGCAGCAACATCAAGAAGAAGAAGGGACATGAGAAGCTTGAGAAATATCAAGGGCTGAGAGAGGAGCTAGAGAAGATGTGGGGAGTAAAGACATCTCTGGTCCCAGGGGTGATCAGAACACTAGGAGCTGTAACCCCAGAACTGGAAGAGTGGCTTCAACAGATTCCAGGAACAACATCTGTCCAGAAAAGTGCAACGGATTAATCTATTATTAAAACAGTCTGCAGTTAATTTGTAATGAATTGATTATTCATTGCATTCCCAGTTTTTATAGATGGTGGTATGTATTGGTATATTGTACCAGAACATGTAACAGAGCTGCCTGCCCATATGTTTGTCCACCATCCATCATTCCAGGAGATTCGAGGACCTTGTTGCCCAGGGGAGAAGCCCCACAGATGAGCTTCTCAATGACTGGGGCACCACCAACAGCACAGTGGGTGATCTTGTGGACATTTTGAGGAGTCATAAGTTACTGGCTGCTGCTTCTCTTCTGCTACCTGGTACGATTTATGAAAATCACTTTCACGTAATTACCACAGATTGTATGATAAGCCTACAGCCTCTATTTTTTCAGCTCAGTTCACAATCACATAACTTGTAAATACTTCACTTCTTTTTTTTACTGTCTCTTCTCTTTAAATCACACACAGTGGAAGAGCCTCCCTCGGTACAGATAGTGTCCCCCTCTCCAGCAGACACTGAACTTCCAACCAGACTACTGGTAGAGAGAGACACACAGCTGCCACCTCTCAGCCATGTTCTGCCGCCACAAACTCAAAAGGAGGGAAGCAAACCAGCAGATGAAGGTGGATGCAAATTCATATCAGGGTTTATCGCTGTTTTACAAACGTTGTGTTGACATAATATCTGGTATGTGACTTTTACAAGTACAAGATGATCTGCATGGCAGAGGCACAAACTAACTGTCATAATCTGTTAAAAGCCTCCACTTACACAACCTTTGGTTTGGATTAAACCTTTGCTACTATTAATACTATTACCATTGGTTAGACAAGCAGTGGTGGAAGAGGTTTTCAGATATTTTGCCTAAAAAAAGGACACTAAAAAGTACTTAACTCTTAAAACCGAGGAGATACAAGTCAAAAAAATAATGTCAGTTAGTAAACAGATGCCGAAAAAATGATGCTGCATCTTTTTGAACCTTGTGGTTTAACATAATTTGGTCAAAAGATGGCAGCAGTGAGGCCTTTACAACTAAACTGAGCATGGCAGTTTTATGTGTGTCCCTCATTAGGTTTCTCCAGTTTCTTGTACAATGAGCTGATGGAGATTACTGGCAACTTTGATGACCGGCCCATGTCAGACGGTGGCAGCAGACTCGGAGAGGGAGGCTTTGGCATCGTGTACAAAGGCCTCCTGAATGATAAACCTGTCGCTGTGAAAAAGCTCAATCCAGTAAGGACTAAATATTTCACACCGAGCTCCCAATTGACCAATTTTAGATATCGGGAATCACGACACGTTATGTCATTTAGGTGGATGACATTTCACCTGATGAGCTGCAAGTTCAGTTCCACCAAGAGATCCAAACTCTGAAATTGTAAGTTTAAAAACTAAAAACGTTTCCTAAAATGTTAAATTATTTCGTCGTCTCGGTTAATGTTACGTTAGGATGAATGTATTTGATGAGAATGTTTTGTTCCACAGGTTGAAACATGAGAATTTGGTTGACATGGTTGGATTTTCATGTGACGGACAGTACCCATGTTTGGTTTATGCCTTTATGGCCAATGGTTCTTTGCTGGACCGACTAGCCTGTTTGGTAATCACCACCCACAAAACACTCACTTCTCTCTAGTGGTTGAAATGTCCTACAGAGGGTTCAGTTTGTTCCGTCTTTTGTCCTTGTAGGACTATAGTCCTCCACTGTCGTGGCAACAGAGATGCTTGATTGCTGAAGGGACATCAAGAGGCTTGGAGTATCTGCACAGCAACCATCACGTCCACAGAGATGTTAAAAGGTGCATACAGAGACTTGGATAAAACTAATAATATGTTGTCGATGTAGTCAAAGGGGAGTAGTCATAATCTCTCTCTCTCTCTTTTTTTCCCTGTTAGTGCAAATATTTTGCTAGATGAAAGATTTGTGGCGAAGATCTCCGATTTTGGGTTGACGAGAGCGTCGGCTAAACGCACGTCGACAACCGTGATGACAGAGAGGGTCGTGGGGACCCGAGCATACATGGCACCTGAGGCCCTCAGAGGAGAGATCACTCCAAAATCCGATGTCTTCAGCTTTGGAGTGGTACATTCTCTGCACACACACACACACAATGAGGGATTTTATTCCAGGAAAGGAGAAACTGCAGGTGCGTTGTATATAGAACACAGCTCTGCATTTGGGAGGCAAAGATCTCCTACTACTGACTGTAGCCGTTGATGTAAAATATACAATGCATTTTGTATTACTTACTTAGTCAGCTGCTTGGTTAGTTTCTATTTCCTGTTTTTATAAAACACCATCTACAACATACAGTATATGAGCAGAAAATTAAATGAAACCACAGGGTAATGAAGGTCAGATCACATATTTGGAACAAATTAGGTCATTCCAGAGGGTTCACGTACCCTTTTCTTTCCCCGTTTATTATTTTGTGCATGACAGTGGTTGAATGATTTACAGGATCAGCCTTTGTATAAAACCTGCCTGACCTTCCATATGGCTCATACTGTACGTCTTAATAGGGCAGCTGTGGAAACACTGCGATGTCTGTCGAGGTACTTGGCAAACGGTGAGGCAATAAAGGTTTTCTTTTTGTCCAGAGTCATGTGATTAACCGCACGTCTCTCTGCCGTCTACAGGTGTTGCTAGAAATATTGTCTGGACTCCCGCCAGCCAGTGAAAACCGGGAGCCACAGTTCTTGGTAAGCACGCACAAAAGAGGCTCTCTCTGTGAAGCTGTGAGGTTATCAAGCGTCAGTTTGCGATGACATCTTATTAGAGACTATTAGTGAGGGAGTATCATCAGTTAGTCGTCATTAAAGTAACTTAAGCTGTCTTAAAGGTCCATTGTGTAGGATCTCTGGGGGATTTATCAACAAGACAGTGAATGCAATATTTATAAATGTGTTTTATTATCACCTGAAAATGAAGAAAACTAGTTTGTATTCAGGGAGTTGGTTCCCTTTCAACAAAGTCTGCCATGTTGTACTCTTATTTAGTTGGATATTTAGGTATTTATTTAGTTAGAATATCCAGGCCAACAAATCCTATAAACTAGAACAGATAACACAGGTTTCTTTTTCCCCCTTAAATTTTAAATTTAACCAACGCTTCATACATACTGTGTTAAAGTTTACTCACCTTTGGTGTGGTTTCGCTTCACTTCAGCTGGAGCTTAGGTATGATATCGATGATGAAGAAGAGGAGCTGACTCTGGAGGACATCATAGACAAAAAGATGTCAGACTGGGAGCTGAATCAGGTGAAGATCGTCTACACTTTGGCTTGTAGCTGCCTTCATGAGATGAAAAACAAAAGGCCAGTCATCACACAGGTACAGTGAGGAAGGACACACAATAATCTTTAAATAATGCATTCTGCACATGCACGTGAGCCATACATTGTTCTTCAAAGAAAATGAACATTAAAGTGCATCTTCTGGGAAGAATGTGTTTTAATGGCAGTAGTATTAGTTTACTGTGGATCACAAATTCCTTTTCATTTATTGTCTTTTTTCTGTATTACATTTTTTTTTATTAAAGATCATTTGTCTTAACAGATCCTGTCCAAAGTTGAAGGGGTTGTCAAAAGCATTTCACTGGATCTTCAGGCATAACATCCAAGAGAAGATACAAGAAAGCCAAAGAAACAAAGGTTTCTTAATTGGGAAAGACCATTTTTGTTTAACCTTACCGTTCTGTTACAAATCTAATGTGAAATACTTTGAACAGTCCCGTGTTTTAGCATGTCTCAGCATGTTAACGGCGGACAAGTATTTCCCCGTCAGTGTTGCTATTTTGCGTTGATTGTAAAAGGAATAAAATGAGTGTGACAAAAAGTGTGATTTAAATATTTTTTTTTATTTTTCCTCTTTTAAAAGAAAGATTTGTAAGAAAACAATTAAGACCAAACATGAGTTTTGTTTTGTTATGACACAAATGACTAGAAAGGGGTTTCCCTTTTTTTCTTTTTAAAATGAGGTGAGCTTAGTAGTTCGCCTAATAGTAATCAGCAGACCAGTGGATGTGGCAATATGACGATGAAGGTACTTACAGGACTCCCTCGCTTTGCTTGACTTTCCCTCTTGGATGGGGAAGAGTAAAGCATGCGTCGCCTCCTCTTTGTCAATCTGAGGTGTTTTGATGTAATATTTCTGGAAGCCCTGATTCATTCCACTGTGATCCTCAATGACACCGACCATTTCCACAACAGACCAGACTGTTTCTTAATCATAGAGCATCACACAGCTACAATATGTACAGTTACAGCACTTGCATAGAAAAATAAGTTTCTCAGCAGATGATTTGTTTTTTTTTTCCATGTAAACCACAGTTATATCAAAAAAGAAGTCAATAGTCAATATAAAATGCACTGTTAATTGAATCAACAGACACCACTGGGATAATTATATCCTTTCCACTTTGGAGCACCTCATTGTTGGGAGACAAATGTAGAGACACATTAAAAATGGAGACATTAATCAACAGAAGCTTAAGGAATGCAGGTTAAGAAATCGAGCACGTGAACTCAAAAGTGGGGGAATGTCATCATATTGGCGCAAGTTCACAGTCACTACGTTTTTTTTAAGTCTTAAAGCTGGCAATGACGTCCAGACCTCAAACTAAACTTGTTGGGCCTCTTTGAATCACTGTAAAGTCATCTTTGTCAACACATTAACATACATTAATACCGTATGCTTCCATTTGGCAAGCTACAAATGGAAAGTCTGGTGTGTGTCATTGCTCAGTTATCCTTGGCGTGCATAGCTGGGTCTCTGGGTGACGTGTGGGTAATTTTGTCTTTATTCTTTAAAACAAGTGTGTCAAATATGAATTCCCCCCCCCCATCGCAGGAATGTTCCACTGTGGAGCATGTGCAGGGCGGTGGTGATCGAGAGCTGAGGTCTGTGTTTAGTCTTCCTCCTTTCCCTCAGTAGGTGGTCGGGTGATACGCCGGCCACCTCTCTTCCCTGTGGGGCCTCTGGGCTTGGCAAAGATTTGTTTATGTGCATGCTGCTTGGGATGCACCTCCTCATACATGAAATCACTGGTCAGATCGTCACCATTATCAATCTCCAGCTGAAAACAGGAAAAAGAACTTTGAGCAGATGATCGTATATGTATGTATGACAAAGAAAAGCAGGCCATCATTACATTTGAATATAATGTGCATTCTAACCACTAATTTGTTCAGTTGTTCAGGCTGAATGAACCACACACACACAGTCTTTGTTCTCCAATGTTTAAATAATTATCCAGTTCTGTTCAAATGAGCAGGAGCTACACGTCAATCCAGACAGCTACTTTAAATTTGATTCTAATGAAACAGTTTTGATTAACAAGTTGTGTTGCCCTTTACTTGTACACATGACATCCACTTGCCTTGCTTCAGAACAATGCAAGTATGTCAAAGAAGGTCCGACTGAGGAGTGTTCTTGTATTTGTAACCTCTTTATGACCATATGTGACACACACAGTTACTCTGTCAGGACCAGTAGTCCTCACAGGGACCAACACCTGGTCCTAAAGAGGCAGAACCTCATTCCTAAGGTTAGGCATCAACTGGTTTAGGTGAGGGGATAACACTTTGCTGAGGTTATCCAAATGAGTGGAACTAAATGCAGTGTCCTAAATGTTTGTGCCTGGCTACTCCACCATGTCCCGCATGATTACATTTGTCCTACCTTTTTCTCAATCTCAATATTGAGAGTATTTTCCACCATGTCAACCAAAGGATTTTTGCAGCTGGAATACAGCATTCTCTCTCTGATACTACACTTGTACCCGGGCATAGAATAAATGAAGACTGCAGAGAGAAAAAACAAAAGAACAATGAGAACAGTGATTAAAAAAACAACAAAAAAAACGTGCAGGAATAAAAAGGGTGTGTCATAACCCGTGAGAGTCCACTTACCTGTGGACTCCAAGTAGTCGCCTTCATGGGAATGTTTGTAAAGGAAGAAGTGGTAACGTGCAGATTCCTCTGGGATTCTCTTAGGCAGGTCTCTCAGCTCTGTCGGCTCAGTGTTGCACAACCGAATCAGCTCATGATCAGAGTCTACCTCCTGTTGACAATGGAAATAAAATGTTACCTTTAAACCGCTTGTAATCACAACGCCTCTGCTTTGAATACCACTACAATCATGAAAATCTGGCTGTGGACGGTGAATAATAACCGCATTAGCATTCAATAATAATGACAATCCCTTTCCCTAAAATATCAGGTGTGCCTCGGTTACACTCTCACTCACTCAGCAGCTGCACAAAGCAGGCTGTTACTGTTCACACAATAAACTGCTTTCCCTACAAGGTTTTGTGCTCCATAACAAAAGAGAAACGAGACAAGGCACAAAGTTGTAACACAATTGTTCCTTTGTCGTTCTACTGATTTGATCATGTGACATCAACCTTCTGATTTTCAATGAGAATGGCAAAGGCTTTTGGGCAAAACAATGCATTGTGTCAGTCTGGAAAAAAACAACTACAGATTAAAACGTCACCACATCTCAAAAAAAAGAGACAAGATTAAACAGAAAACAAAACAACTTTTACTGAGGCTTTTCTCTCGGCAACTCACCAGTTGTACATAATTAATCTCCTTGTCTCTAAAACGTTCGAGTGCTGCAACGGCATCTCTGTGAAGAGGGAAAGCCACTCCCTGCAGAGTCTGCTGCTTGGTGTCCACACCGATGTCCGTCTGCACCTGAAAAAAAACACCACAAACGTACCAGAGAAATACAGAAATGAGGCGCGCGGTGGTTTACGAGTGCTACCATCTGCCGATTACACACACGGTGCTTGAGTCTAAAGTGACGTGGCACCGCCATGAAAATCACAGAAATCTGAAAATGCTAGAAGGATTACACTGATGGATTGCTGCATCTATTTTTAGAGCCCTGTTTCCACGAAATGAAATTCCACGCAAACATGACTGAGCCTTTGATGCTGCCACCTTGCTTATCAAATAGGATGGCAGGTCTTTTATACATCTGCTTAGGAAAAGGCAGGAAGTCGAAGTCATTTACAAGCCCTGGGAATTATACGTTTTTCAAACTCTCTTTTTTACTCAGACAGAACAGATTAATGCTATATTATCTCCCTTCAGCAGCTGATCAAGTGGGATGAGCACAAACCTCACTTCCTATTTCTCTCAAGCTTTGGAGAGGGATAGCAGCACTACACAGAGCGCGTCCATATATGGTAAGAAAGACAGTTCTTGGTGACATGGCGGACTGGAAGTGCAAAACGAATACAGGTCACTTCCAAAGTCAAAACAGATAAAATCAAGATTCAAGGTGCCATATTGTGGTGCCATGAGGATGAGCTGCACAAGCCTAATAGATCCATCCATGCCAACATCCAGTCATTCTAATGCATCAGCATCTTTACAATCAGTTGATAGTGCCAGACAAGCATATGTGCAGATGCACGGCTGCTGACTTTTGGTCTTTGTTGTTTCTCCACCGTTATGCTTTCAGGTCACATTTACAGCTCACACACTCAGAATGAACAGCAGAAAAGGATTTAAGGACTTTCCGTTTGTAGAACTGAAAAGACAGCACGTCAAACTCTCACCCACTTCATAAACACTGCAAGCCGCACATGTCAAGATGTGATCGTATCTGTGGTACACAAGAACTGTTGAGTACATCATTTCCTCGGAGCATATGAGCCCTCAATTACATGTTTGTGTGTATTTTTACCTCCTGTAGTTTAATCTGTCTCAGTTCCTCCTCTGCCGCAGTAAGGGGCAAGGGAGCCGCCTGTGAGGTCATGTATTTCCTGTATCCACTAAGATTCAGATCATCCTGTGAACCGACAAAATGGCACATTCACATGGCAGAACTAGTCGTGAACTACAGAGTGCTGATCAAGCTTTTATAAACAAGCATTTCACACAATATCAAGTGTTGACCGACCTTTGTGGTACCGAAAATCTCCTCCTTGATGTGGCCGCCTCCAAACTCTTTCTTCAGTGTGGCCCTTGTAGCAGCATACAACATTTTTTCTCGCACCTATTTACGATAACAAAAAAAACACACTTGTCATTATATATATTATTACCTATAATTATTTGCTTATAATTCATTTCTATATTCCAAGTTTTTGCTTTGTAATTAATATTTATTATGGATTTGTGGATGAAGAAACTTAGAAATGGAAATTGTGCCTCATACTTGATTTGATTCTATCAAAGTCTTCAGTGACTAAGGTGACTCATGTGTAATTTTCATGTAAATAAACAACGTGATTTGTGCAAATTGTGCATATCCTTCAGTTCTGACAAATGTACTGAATGCATTTCTTCCGTCATGAGACAATTAGGGATAAACATTGCAAAGTGCACCGTTTACGTCCATGTCCACTTGCAGGAAATATTTTTCCCTGCTCTCACTGGTTCATTATTTAGTTTGAGGGTGCACAACATCTGGAGACAAATACTTTCTCCTTTCATTTATGAAAACATTCCTCAATAGTTATATAAGAGTGGTAAAACATTCCATAGGATATGGAAATGCTTTCTGAAACTTTTATGGATTCTATGCCACATACAAACAATTGACTTGACATAGTAAATCAAAGCATTTAAATAAAATAACCACACTAAACCAATTCAAGGCAGCGGCAGCAGCAGCAGAATTCAGTGGCTGTGGAATGAATTTGCATTTTACAGACAAGCCTCAACCTGAAGCACTGTTCATTGAGCTGCAAAGAAGGAATGTTAAACTCAGCTAAACAATATCCTGCATGGTATTTTATTGTGGCACTGGCCTCTCCTTTGCAGCATTGTTCTTTTTGCTACAGCTGAAGCAACATTTACGTTTATGCTGTGACTAACTGTTCTTGCATGTTTCACTGGATCCCGGTGATTAAGAAGACGCCCTGTGAGGCAAGAACACAGCAGACACAATGCTACTGAGTAATTTATCTGCACGAGATAATCCCATGTCAACTAAGACCATTTAAGGGCTAAGTCCATCCTAATAAAGCAGAATTTTAAAATGCCTATGCATAAGATATAATTGTCCTCCACTCCAACACACCTGATAACACACTTGTGTGCATACTAGAAACAGAACAAAGAACTGAAAAGATTTTTTTTCCTTACATAAATAATTAGGTGAAACTGTTACTAAAAGCAAATGTTTGCAAAACATGTAACTTGTAATCCATGTTGTATTCACCACTGCTAGTCACAATTGAGACCAAATCCACAAGCTCAGTTTCAGCTCATCAACAACATGCAACCCCGGAGTATTCAAACGAAAACAGAGCCATCATCATTTCTCTATTTCGGGGCGTAAAGACTACTGGAAATAGTATGGGCAGTAGGCGTAAAGTATGAAGTTCAGGGTGTGATGCGTGTCATTAGGAAAACACCATTATACCCATTACGTAACAAATGGCAAGAGGTATAGTAGGAATGATGTACTGCTGTCAACACTTTTTTCAACAAAATACAAAGAATTGCTGCCTTGATGTGGTAAACCCCACCCAACATGTAATCAGAGCAGAGGATGATCAATACTGTGTTGTCTGGACAGCTATTCATTAAAGCTGGTAGTTTTCTTACGCTAGCAATGTCCGGTGACCAGGCCAGGAAGATCCACTCGTGGCCCTGGTTGTTACTTGAGTCCAGCCGGTAAAGAATGTAGCAAGGCATTGTATCCTCAAGGAGAGGCAGCACTAAGGAATCATACTCCTGGTCCCACTGCTTTGATGCCCTCTTGGCAGTGCCCACAGACAGCTGCTCTGGAATGCAGATGTGTGCAAGAAAGATTTGAGGCATGCATTGAAGAAGTTTGACACACAAGTGTAAGCTCAGCATTTTCTTAGCAGAGGAAGCAAACTCCAAAAATCTGGGACACTGCTTACCATTCTCAATGATGATCTTTAAGACTCGATATTCATCACCGTTCCTGGCACTGGCAAAGATTTTCTTAACATCATTGCCCGCTGGGGAAAAAAAAGGACACAGAAGTGGTCAGACTCAGTTTAAAACGGATGACTCCTTGACAACAACACTCTTTTGACAATGTTGCCATATTAAGCCCTGGATTATACATTTCCACATCAAGGATTCTGACCATAATAAACAGTGGAAACAACCAGATGTTAGACATTACCTAAAGAACATACAATTATCCTCTTATGTGAGTTTAATCACAAGTTGTCCATTACCATGTGTCCCCTATGTTCTACCTTTAAAAAGACAGTTTTTACATGTGGGCAAACGAACTGATGATGAGACAAAAAAGGTTTCCTGATTACTGTTATAGCTCTTAAAGGGTGTGATGATATTTACCATCTTGAAAACACAATGTTAATGATTTATCACATGATATCACACAAGAGAGATCTATGTGCAAGCTTATGTGCTTCTTTGTAAAACCTGTTTCGTCAATGTGACAGTAGCTATATTTAGAGCATCCTGTTGTATACAGCAAATGTTTAAGAAAAAAGGAACATGCAGGTGTTTGATGTGGTTTATAATCCTGGCATGACGAGACATCTTCTTCAACTGCCAACATGGTGCAGTGCTAGTCAAACATTTGTAAATGTTGGCGTGACTACCCATTATATTAGGAAACTGTATCTGTGGATTTATGTGCAAGCTGGCAGTGTCATAAAATAGTATTATTTGGCCATAACCTGCCCTGAGTTTGGCCAAGTCAGTTTTTCACTCAGTTTGAAGAGGTCAGTGTCCTTGTGTGTATGAAGGTGGCTGCACAATATACCTGAAATGCATTGTTACCACAATATAAAAATGTGCAATATGTGTACCATTGGCATATTGTTAAGACTTGTCGAAGTGCACTAACTGTAGATTGTTCATTGTGAATGTTGTTTGGCCATAAATTTACCATAAAAGGTAGATTTGCACAACCAGAGCAGAAAGAGTTAATACTGTCCACTTAAGTATTTGTTAAATTATCAGAAGACATGTATGAAATGGCAATATTTAACAATGTTATCACATGTTTTCCTGATATTATGCAGGCCTACTGTATAATATATAGTATTGTTATGTATCGCTGAGTTACTATAGTTTCTTATTTTTAACACTGTGCACTGACCTTCTTTTATTCTTAATAAAGTTTGGAATTGATATATTCACACACACACACCAGTTACTTACTGAAAGCCATTGTTACAGTAACACAGAACAAGTTCTTCCAGTGCTGTTCTCATATTTAAAAGCAACACCGGCCGGCCGGTCTGCCAGGCCAGCAGTTTGTCAAAATGAAGGCGTCGCCCATCCATTCACAAAGATAAACTAACGTTACCGCGTTTAATCTGTAGAGATTATCTATATATGGAGAGAAAACAACAGCTGTAATTTGTCTGGACCGTAAACTGGAACTGAGTCAGAGATTATATCTCACAGTCCTACAAGTGTTCAGACAGACATATCACGGTAGCTCAGAGCTAGCTAGGAGTGGCTAGCTAACTTAATGCTAGCTTCTCGTTGCAATTGATTTGCAGCAGGTTAGCAGAGCTCGTCTCACTGTGCGCCTCACACTCGCATACCAACACACATGAACACAAAGTCAGCGGAAGCAGAGAATGGTATCTACCTTGGATGCCCGTTTGATGAGACATTATTGTCTTTCGGTGAATAAAACAGCTGCTGGAAATAAGCTGGTCGGGGAAACTAGGGCAGAGAAGCAGGAAGTGGACTACACCGAGACCACGCCCCCAGAGTATGTCGTTTTTAACAATATCGAAGTCACATGACTTTTTTTTTTCTTTTCTTTTTTTAACTTCACAGAGCTAAAAGTGCCTCCCTATGATTTCGACAAATCTAGATCTAGATTAGTTGGATTAGTTTAAAGTAAATAATTCATAACAGTAAAAGACTATTGCGCGCGCGCACATGGAGAAACACTGTGAAACAAATAAATAAATAAATAAAACAGAATTATGAGATTAAAAAGAAAAAAAAGTCACATGTGGACCTAATCCTCTTCCATAACACTGTAAACCGCTGGCTTCCGTTCGTTTCAAACCATTAATTCATGTGTGCAGAAATATATTTAAACATCAAAAACTCATAATTAAGACTGATAATAGTAGTATCTCATTGTTATGACATAGTAGCTATCTCATGAGATAGTATCTGCAGCTCAGCCGGATCTTATTTGGTGTAATCTTGCAACATGTGGAAGACACCGGGCTTCCTGGCCCTCCTTTCCCTCGTTTGAATAGATAAATAACGAAATAGATTTTATAGCAGCACGTCCATAGTAACACCAGAGGGAATCTCTGCATCAAGCACAACACACACAGGGAAAATCATACCGGAAACGATGGGAACTCCTCTTCAAAATAAGGGCGCGTGTGTTGCCACCGTCTCACCATAGCAAATCCAGTCCTCCTGCCTTAATGTGGCAACAGTTTGAAGTTCAAAAGACAACAATCTATTCTAAAAAATAAATAAAAATACATTGTATAATCTTAATAACTTCCATCCATCCATCCATTGTCTAACACTTAATCCTCCACATGAGGGTCATATATACACAAATGTTAGGGTCTAGGATATAATTCAAACAGCATTTACTTGCAAACACAACAAACAGTGTAACTACATTCCTTTAAAAAGGTTCAAAAATATTAAAAACATATGCAACAATTATGTATTCGCATTTAAATACATCACATCACAGAGCCACATCTTCCCTACTGAAACAGGTTTTCGCGACAGTCATCACATTTTATTTTGAAAGGCGTGGGCGGAAGTTGTACATATATACATGATTTACCTGGCGCTCGTGGTCAATAATAAACGTGTTTTCACTGATGCTGTGTGTGTACTGTATGGACCCAGAAACTGTCCCTCCATCTTCTGCGACCACAACAGGGTCCCACCACCACCACCACCATCATCCTCATCATCACCCCAGAAACTGCACATCCCGCCTGTCGTGAACCAGCTGAGGAAGCAGCACCGCCCGGCTGAGCTGCAGCTGTCCGCCCGGCGCATGGAAGCTCCAGGACAATGGCAGAGGATGTGGGGATCCCTCTGTCGTGTACCAACAACAGGTCGCGTGGCTAATCCCCTCCACTTCTCCCCCGTGTCATCTCATGTTTTGGATGATTAGAGCGCCGCTGTCGGCCTGATGTGGCAAGAGAACCGTGCGGGGCTTCTCGTCCTGGCTGTCGTCTGAGGAGGATAACGGCGTGGAGCAGGAGGAGCAGGTGCGTCGATGATTTAATTCACCGCAAATGAACACAACAAAAATAATAGAGCGTTGTTAAGTAAGTGATGCGGCCACGGGAACTGTCTCCATATTTAAGTTGTATAATGGAGAGTGTTTTCTCCGTGTTACGGGGACTCTGACATCTGGCGTCATCACTGTTGTGACGGCAGAGAGGATGTGAGTGGTCACAGACTTATGCTGTTCACCGCGACAGTCCATTCAAATAAAGTTGCTCAGTGAACCGTGGGGTCAGTCAGTGGGTTTTGCTTTTCCTTACACAGACAGTGTTTATGTCTGTCAATGCAGATGTGACTTTGAAGGATGAAAGGAAGAGTACAGATGATGCTCCGTGATAATGAATGGCATCACAAATCATGCAAGTTCACCTCATTGCATTTCCAGCCCTGTTTAAAATCCCAGCCTGGTACGCTGTGGCCATGGTTCTCAAACTATGGTTCGCAAGTGTCCTCTGGTGATACTTGCAAATCAGATATACTGTGCTACTGTATATGCCAGGGTATGTGTGAGGAGTGGAGAACCACTGCTCTATGGCACACATCTTCTTGACTCTCCTCCTCTTTTTATACATTATTTAGACGAGAGAGTCCACGTTTCTGTAGAAATTATGTCTTTGCTTCACACACAGTCCAGATCTCTCAGTGGCAGTCAGCTTTGCCAGACTACAGGTATGTCTTATCACACCTAACAGGTTCATACTGTAGCTCAGCATGGTAAGAAATAAGCTTGCACTATAGTAGGAAAGCATGCAATATGGAATAACATTGTTGAGGTAATATCTTCCTGCTCTGGGTTCACGGCTTACATGGACCCACAGGCACCGAAAACAAATGAAATGCATTATTTCTATTCCAACAACACGTTTTGACTGAAAACAATGAGCATTTTAAGACCTTAAAATACATTTTGTTCTACTCCAAGCAAAAATACCCTTACTACCTGGGTTTTTTGACATAAATAAATGTCTCTCAGTGCTGTTGTCTAATCGATTCTCATCTCAGTGCTCTGCCCGCCAAGTAGTTGGTGGTATGAGGGTGTTGCGGTATGACGATGGGTTTTAAGTAGCCAAACAACATTGAAACAATAACAACATTATCCGCCTGTATGGTAACTTCTCATGTGATACATATATTGAGCATGTTGATAGTATGATGGCATCTCACAAAGCAAAGCTGTGTCTTATCATGATGTCTGTCATGAAGAAAACAATTTATACTCTTACTTAAATTAAATCTACAACAAGAAGCCCATCTTCTTTCACTCGACAATGAAGCTGCAGACGTCTAACAGTAAATTCTGCACATTTTCCTTTTGGTTAAAGTCTACAGGATCAGTTCTTCTTCATCATTCTTCATCAAGTATTACATATTTCCTGTATGATTAATATGATTAAATGAATCCTCCTTTTGTTAGTGGAAGTACTAAGTAAGCATCACCCCAAGGTGGCAGCTCACGGCAAGACAAACATGATGTCGGTGAAATGTAATAGCCACAGGAGTGCAGGACAGTTACAGCTCTATTTCTGAAACCATTCCAGAGTTACACTGTGGATTGGGATATTTTAGGAAACTGTGTCAAAACAGGAGGCTGGTTTGGAAAGTTCAGACCAGCAAAGTCACAGTTGAGCCACAGTGAGGGAGTTCAGAGTGGAGTTAATAGATGAATGATAAAAGCTGGGCATAAAAATACAGAGGACTGGGACTGCAGAGGACTTTTCTGAAGGGAAGTTAGCCTGAGAATATCTTCAACATAATGAGGCCACAGTTTTTCTGTTGGCAAGATGGAGTGAGAGGTTAAGGTGTCACTTTGCGGCTGAATTCCCCAAGAATTGTAACTCATCCAGGTATAACAGACTTTTCAGTTTATTCTCTTGGATTTTTTTAAAGCTTAAAAAGCAGCTAATTTACTAATTTAACCGGTTTTCCATAGCTGTGTTGGCACGACGAACCAGTCAGATTAGGTGCTCTCTGTGTCATGTTCATCTCATTGTCTGGAAATGTCCGTGTTCATTTGTCACTGGCACTGCTGCAGAACTATCAGAATTCAGTTTGTATTAAACCCCCCCAGTAATGTTCATCTCGGTCTTGCTGAATTGAGTGTGATGCAATCTGATGGACAGAAGCATTTTCTTTACATCATAACCGGCAGCTGGACAAATTGCAGACTCATTGTTGCTCATTATAGCCGATAAGTTCAGAAAGTCTCATTGAAAACTTTACTGCTGTGATCAGTGTTGTTTCATATCGGGCCACTGCTTTTAAGTAGGGTTCACCTGGCCTCCTCATCTTATCCCAATCCTCACACTCACTCTGTTCACTGTGATTTAATTCTGTTTTTGTGTTTTATTGAGTTTTATCTGTTCATTATACTGTTGCTTGAGTCAAGACCTAATTTATGGACTGAAAATGTAATTTTCTTATCTCTCTCTCTCTGACTCTGACTTTCAGGTGTAGTGTAGCTGGGGGCTCAGCAGGATGGAAATAGATTCTCGTTTTCGTTACTACTTTCAGCACCCGTGGTCGCGTCTTATCGTGGCCTACCTCGTCACCTTCTTCAACTTCCTCATCTTTGCCGAGGATCCCGTCTCTCACAGTCAGACGGAGGCCCATATGATTGTGGTGGGCAACTGCTTCTCTCTGCTGTTTAACAAGTATCCGGGCCTCAAATGGAACATCCTGAAAGTAATATGCTGGATCCTGGCCATCATCACCGGCATGTTAGCCGGGAAGTTTATATTCCATCGTCAGCTCTTTGGTAAGTCATGCACACAATAATGCCGTGGAATGTGCAGAGTAATGAGTCTAATGAAGAGGGTTTCTCCTGAGTTGCTTCAGTTGTGATTGTTCGTCAGTGTGAGGCAACATTAACACTTAAAACTGAACTTTTTATGAATGGTCATGTTATCAGAGAGATTGTTCTCCACTCTCAGCTCTCAGTCTTAATCAGATGTGGGTGAAACAGTATTTGCAAATCTTAAGTGTTTTTTTTTTTCACACTCTGGTTGAAGTGGGATCCAGTTAATGATTATTTTCTTGGTCAACACACTACACCCATAAACTTGCCATAAAATGGCAAAAATGAAGTTCTTAGAACCACAATTTTCAAACGTCTGCTTCTATCTCACTTCTCTAATGTGTTGGTTAGTGATAGCTGTTCATTAGACCCTGTAAGGTGGAAAAAGAACGTCTAGAACCATGCTAAACAAAGTTTACAGATAACTTTGCTTTGAGAACCATCTGCCTCAGAGACATAGATGAATCACTGCTAAACTGGTAGCATCATGTCATTTGAGTCCCGGCTAGAGAGAAATAGTTTTCCAATGATGTCCCGCATGAAAGACACTGTATGATGCAGTGACTCTGCCGGTGCGTGAACTTATCTTGAAAGCCATGTTATTTGGACAGGTTGAGTACGGCTGGTAAAATGTCACTGGTTCTACAACTTGCTTGAAAAGATAGTTTGTAGACATTTTCAAGATGAATGAACATGCACAATGTCAGGTCATCTGCCATAAAGCAGCGTCTGCTACACATTAAATGTAGGGTCACTGTTAATTCATCATTAATTCATTCATGTTGAATATAACTGTGTCTGTGATTTTCAGTTCCTGACCTGAAAAAGTTGACAACTGTTGGAGCCATAAGTTCCTTTACCTCCTGCATATTTTAATCAGCACTCATGTTGCTGACTTCCTTCACCTCGCACATCTCCTCAGTATGTCTCATCTTCTTTTTTTACACACTCGCTGCAGCTCTCATTCTTAATGTCATCATTCACCTTTCACAGTGTTGCTTGTCACTCTCTTGCCAGTTTGACTCGATTGTGTCACTCCCCCTCTCACTCGGCTGTGACTCAAATACTATCATCAGCCCTTCCTACGTATCACTTCCTACTCACTTCACAACTCATTTAGGCCCAGCACCTGGCTTCATCTTTGGCTGAAGCACGATTGACTATAATTGGAGGGCAGTCTATGAGTGATCATCTTCTCTGAGTATAAATAGAAAGCTAAGAGAGCATGATGACATCCTCACTTATAGGGGAACTTGAAAACGGCTTTGAGGACTGTGTTGTCCTGTAGTGGACAGTTGACAAATCCGATAATACCAGCTGCTCTACATACTCAAGTTGCAATCACTTAATTGAATTCCTGTTTCCTTACTTAGTATCTGGGACATATTTTTACTTCCCTAAGGGTCAGGAATGGATCACAGATGCGGTCTTGATACTGCACTCATACAGGGTCCTATGATATATCCAAGAATGAGGTCGCAAACGAGTACTGTGTATGTATTTGATTATGTCATTACTGTTGGTGTAACGGTCAAGTGTCCGAATACTTTAGTCCATATAGTGTTAGTGTATCAGGGTCGATACACTTACATTGCCTTGAGGGGATAAGAGGACAGAAGAAGTGCAGTTAATCCTGCAGGCAGGTACAACTAATCAGTGTGTGTGTGTGTGTGTGTGTACATGTGCTCGTCTCATCTGTGAGAGTAGAGCTTGTAAGAACTGATAGACGATGAAAACCCTACAACAGAGAGGGAAAGGGAGGGAGGCTGATGTTGTTGAGAGTTTTGTCAAGCACAACATTTCTGTTGAACAGTTATGTCAGCACAACCCAGGCAAGGCATAGATGGTAGTATAGAGGCAGCCCCACTCTTAACATGTACAGTATCATCCATCTTTGATCTGTCACAGAGGCCCACAGAGGTATGCTATGTCCCACCTACTGTACATCATGTCTTTACTAAGCCATGTAGGTTCACCTCTCTGCAGGCAGGCTGTAGGAACATGGGTGTAAAGATCAGACCTGACTACCTGAGAAAGCACTTAACAATCACAGCCATTGGTTTCACATTACAAATACACTTTTACACGTTTCCTGGTGCTATGCGCCTCCGCTTGTCACAAAGGTATTCAAATATGTTGTTACCTATATGCTGTAACCTTTTGGCAAATGCTAAGAGTTAACAAGAAGATCAATATATCTGTCCGTGATGAAACTTAAGCAAGCAGCCTTAATCTTAGCTTAGCACTTGGACCAGATACAGGTTCCGCCTATACCAACACTTGTGAATTATTCATTTATATATAATAACAAATAAATAGAAATAAAAGATGCACAACTTGTGCAGTTATATGAACAAAAACAAACAGGATGATAACATAATCAGTGAGTTTAGAGGGAAAGACAAAGAGGCTTATCTTTGCATACAGCTGTATTTGAGTGGTATTGATCCTTTCATGTGACTCTTAAAGCAACAAAGCAAAAATGTTGAGCTCCTTTAAAAACCAACACTGCATCAAAGTCTTTGTGTGTATTTTTTACTTTTTATAATGTTTTTGTGAGGTAAACATTATGTGTGTGTGTGCGTGCGCATGTGTCTGTCTGTTGTAATATTTATAATGAATGCCTCTTAACACAATCAGCAATTCTTTGTGCACTAATTCATTCCTACCATGGGACCATCTCTGCAGTAAAGCACTATTTTACTGTCCATCTCCATAATGGAAGCAGGGAAACGGCCTCTCATTTTGCTCTCATGCTGTCTCGGTCCCTATATTAGCATAATCTGTTCACCTCTGTCTCCAAGGATTTGCGGATTCTAAAAGGTAAAGTGAAGAGTAATAGATTTGCGTCATGCGGAGCATCGTCTTAACCTATTAGATCCTGCTTTGCAACATTAACATTCAATCAAACGTGAAGCGTTTCCAAAGTCCTTTGTAGCTTCAGAATAGTGTGAACAGCACAAGAAAAGGTGACAGAAATGCTTCTCATAGAACTTATAACCCCACTGGACACTCGTTTGTGTGTCACACACGTCATAGGTTGCCCTGTTGTTCCAGTGCCTCTTGTCCCCTTTCCCTGACATTGATGATGGTAGCCTGCAGGATGCCATCTGGGTTCTGTCATATGTTGTTACTGTGCCACACAAAGGCTGACATGGCTTTTGTGCTGCACTGTGTGTGTGACAGTGGGTCAGTGAGTGTGGGAGTGGATGAGTGGGTGGCTGGATAGGCGCTCTCTGTGTGCTATGAGTGTGTACGTGTGTGTATACTCCTTTTCCGAAATAAACAATGACCTTATCAGGACCAGTGGTCCTCATGGAGACCAAAGCCTGGTTCTTATGAGGGGAAATCTAATTTCCTGAGGCTCTGATCAAAGTTAGGATAAGACGTGAATTGTGTTTTGATTAAGGCATGTTTTGGTAGTTAGACTTTGATTAAGCTGTCAACATAGGTAAAGGCCTGAATCAATTTTAAAAAAAACTCAGTAAACACACCTGGTCTCAGCCGTCAACACTGCTCATCATCAGTTTCATAACTGCTCAGCCTTCAACAAAGCTCCACAGTTCAGGCCATCCTCTCTTTGCTGGCCTCAGGTTGGCCCCTTCCTCAGTGAATAATGCATGCTGTGCCCTCACTGTTTGAATTTATAGCACCTTTATCTTCCTAGTTTGAAGCTGCAGTGTCTTGGAAGTTGGTGTCTGTGGTGCATTTTCGTGCAGTGTGCATTTAGGTGAGGTCGTATATTGTTCTTGTCATGACATGTTAGTGGATGGTTTCTGTTCATCAAAGTTTAAACCTGATCAAAGTTTGGAAATATGCATGTATGTTTGAAAAAGATGCATTTTTTTTTTTTGGAATTGAACACTGGGAGAAATAAATACAAATTCATAGTTGGTTGCTGTAATAGCAATGGAAAGTGAAAAAATATTTTCTTATCTAATCATTCATTCTTTTGAATTCATTGTTTTGGTTTTAAAGCAGTGTCACTACTCTCTGCACCAACCTTGTCAGCAGTGGGAAGCTATTGTCACTGTGTGAAACTAAGGCTGTATTGGGAAACTGTTGCACCACAATCATTACAACACCCATCATTTCATGGTATGTACATTAAGCCTAGTGTTGCAGCCCTTTTGCACATTTGCCTGAATTGGACATCACATGGAGTTGGGTTTGGTTGGAGCTGGATTTGCATGCACACATACAGAACACCTCCTCTGGGTTATCAGTGAGTTATAGCACAGAGTTGCAGTGCAGTGCACGTGTGTAAGCCGCTGTTGTCTCTCACACAGTCCTTCATGTCCTCCAGCCTAAAATGCACAACCTGCTCAGCGACAAACGGCAGCGTTAGCAACTAGATTCTGAGCATATTGCATTATTTGGCAGCTATAAAACTGATGATTTACCTACTATTTGATGAAACTGAGGATCAGTTTATTGTCACTTCAAAGTACACCTTATTTATTCACTATTTTGAACTTTATATTTCTCACCGTGTCGTCTCTGTAAATAATGTAATATAAACTTAAATATACAGTATATATATTTAAAATAGACCGGACCTCTGGAAACCTTATTTATTCATTTTTTATACCACTCTTTTTAAATTATTGTTCTTTGTTGTCCTTGTTTTATCTTGTTGAATGTCTGTGATGTTATGTTTATGTATGTTCATGTTTATGTTTAATGTACAGCGGGTACAACCGGGTGCAACCTTTCAGGTTTCCTGACAGCAAACCTGAAAGGTTGAGCTGTGGTGGTGTATTTACATCAGGTTTTTTTCTGCCCTCTACTGGCCACAATAAGACAAGTAGATTTGTCTTACTAAAAGCACACAATAATTATAAATAATTGAAGAAGAGAACATTGACATTTTCCAAAATATCCTCATGTTTCAACCATTTCAAAACCTATTGGTTACAAAGGCCGTGCTTTACTGCACGTGTTCCTAAGGAGGAGGAGAACACGCGGAAGTGTTTGCACAGCAGACAGGGAGACAATCACCCAGGACAATAATGACTTGGGCTAATAAAAAAAAAAGGAAAACAACCAGAAGGATATTGCGTTTTTTTCTGAAATGTATGACTCCTTTAGTCTGAAGTGAAGCTATAAATAACAAAATGAAGTGATGTGAGATGCTGCTGACAGGAAGAGGTAGAGTAGTACAGTAGCCTACTGTCATTGGCTCTACTTCCTGCAGTCTCCCCGAGGAGAGAGATATGTTGTCACTTCCCACCTGTGATTTATTATCCACATACTTAGTTAAAAAGAAGCAAAGCTCTAGGGAGACTAGTGGCTGTAGTCGTGGCTTTTCCCCAGCCCGCGGTGATGCTATGCCTGAGCAAATGTGTGATGAATGGCGACGCTGCTGTGTGTACATGGTTAAATCCAGGCAGTGCTATAGCTCAGATTGTGTCTGCACTCAGTTTGTTTGGTGGGCAGAATGTTCGTTTGGCTCCCTGAGGAGGGCAGAGGGTTGGTTCTGACGCTGGAAGTCAAAACAGGATACAGTAGAGCTGTGTCCTGAAACCTAAAATAGATGAAAACACAACTACCTTGCAGTTAGCACAAGGGATTCTGTACTAATTCACCAGTGCTTTTCTCTGATGATATACAGTGCAAAAGTCAGACCTACACGGAACACGTTGTACACAAACATGTGTTGCATTGTTAGGCCATTACAGTATATTCCATGACTCAAAAAGAAAAGTCCGCATAATTTCATGAATCAAGTTGTTACATTGGGCCACACGGTGATGTAGTGGTTAGCACTCTCGCCTTGCAGCGAGAAGACCCGGGTTGGAACAAGGGCCTTTCTGCATGGAGTTTGCATGTTCTCCCTGTGTGTGCGTGGGTTCTCTCCGGGTTCTCCAGCTTCCTCCCACAGTCCAAAAACATGCAATGTGGGGAATAGGTAAATTGGACACTCAAAATTGACCATAGGAGTGAGTGTGAGAGTGAATGGTTGTTTGTCTCTATCTGTGTGTGGCCCTGCGATGGACTGGCGAACTGTCTTGGGAGTACCCCGCCTATCGCCCGATGTAGCTGAGATTGGCACAGCACCCCCCGAGACCCTCTGGTGGAGGATAAAGCGGTAGAATTGGGCTAGGGGGAAATATTAATTGACATTTTCTAATTGTTGTTATATCATCATTAGCTTCCCTACATATTTCTGTTAATATTGGTATCATATCAGCAGTTAATCTTCGCACTGGAAGGTCAGGGGTTGCAGTTGAAATTGCAGCAAAATGAGTCAGATTCATTGCAATAAAAATATTTTTGTGATGTAAAACATTTCCGTCCAGGTCCCCAAAGTGCAATGACTTAGTTTAGGCCAAGATAATTGTACAGTTGTTCCCTGCGAGTGGCACATGTGTAACAATTAGCCGATTACCCCGACCCTCCTGCTGGCTCTGCAGCATAATCTCTTGTATCCATCTCTTTTCAAGGCCAGTATCTTCTTCTGGAATTGTTCACTAGCTGCAATGTACAGTAGCGGGTCCAGGCAGCTGCTCACAGTACACATAGCCTCAAAGAATTCATAGGACGCATAGAGGATGCCGGTGTTGGATGGTGTGACCTGGTTGTTGCTCCTCATGAGCACCAGAATGACGACCATGATGTGGTAGGGAATGAAAGAGACCACAAAGATGAGTATGGCTGCAGTGATGAGGCGCAGAGGCTTCCCCCGTGCCCGCTGGGCTGCTCTGTGCTTTCCTCTTGGGCGATGCCTTAAAACACCAACTGTCATGATATAAAAAACCAGCATGATGCTTAATGGTAACAGGAAGCCTAAGATAGTTCTGATTATGGTGATGACCTTGACATAAATAAAGGGACCATGAATGTGATCCATGCACACGGTCACATTTTCCGGCCGCCGAATTGCGAAGGTGACAAATAAGTCGGGGATGGAGGTCAACGCAAGCGCGATCCATGTGCACACGGAGCACAGCTTGGCTTTGCCTGAATCCCACCACCGGAGAGAGCTGATGGGATGCACGGTCCCAATGTAGCGATCGAAACTGATCAGAGTGAGGAAGAGGATGCTGCTGTAAATGTTGATGTTGAAGGAGATCTTCTTGAACTGGCAGAAGATCTGAATGTCTTTGAGGTGCGTCCTCTGGAAGGTGAAGTACAGGGTGAAGGGGAGGGTGAGAATCCAGGCCGAGTCGCACAGCACCACGTTCAACAGGAAAATGTCACTGGTGCTCAAGGTTTTCCTGAAGCATGTGAAGTTGATTAGAGCTGCCACATTGCCCACAATCCCCACAGGGAGAGCAAAAGTGAAGAGTACCAGCAGAATATTGCAGTACCACTGGCCATTCTCAAAGCGGCTGCAGTATCCGGTCGACTGGTTCAGGAACCCGAGGAGCACCTCTGGGAAATGAAGAATAACAAATAGTTTTACCGGTGAAATATTGTTGTTTCCATCAGGGCACCGCAAATATCATTCTGCACTAAATCACACTGACGTTCTGGCTGAAATGAACAAACCAAACAGTGTTGTGGTCTCTGTAAAAAAAAAAGCTTAACCGCTACGGTCTCTGCTTTTCTCCAGTTGGTCTAACTGAGAAAATGTCCCTCAGATCTACTATCTTCACCGGCTCATTAGTACCATCTATTATAAATCAACCGTAACTGAGAAAATCAAACGCCCATAAAGTCAGAGAGTGGATACGAAACGCTCAGATTAGGAATGAATTATGTGGATGTTTTACAAGGTTACTTTTGTGAAAAGTCATCATTGCCACAGAAAACTATACCAAATGCACCCACGGATACTTTTCCTGTTGAGTTATAGCTATATAGTCAAAAGAGCATTGCTTTTATGACACACTTGATTGTTATTCATGTTAAACCTGATCTATTAGGTAAAAAAAAACAATTCTGCATAGAGAATGGAACACAAAATATTGTACATTATATAGGACAGATGTATCAATCAATTTCTGGAAGCCAGTCTATATGAAACACTTCAACATTAGCCTGTAGTCTGTGTTTTTATTGACTCTGATGGTAATCACTGCTCTCAAATAGTACTTAAAGTAAGATGTGTTCGGCCGCAATCTCTTAGGGCCCCACTGTATTTACAGTAACTGTCTCTATAGTCTCTCAGCGTCACCAGTGTGTCCAGGAAGTGAAAGCTTCACTGTCTGAGGAGAACAATGAAACCTGGGGGACTGTTGATCTATTGCCTCTACCATGTCAACCCCCGTTTGCATTTAATCACAGAGAATACATTCATGTTGTTCAGCTGAGCAGAGATGAACAACATGAATGTATGAACTGATCATATCTGCCTGTTAATGTTAAGAACGAGTAAAATAATATACCGTGCACAGTAATGGATATACTGCCCTTTTTAAATGAAAACAAGTAAATCCAAGTGAAGTCATCATTGTGCCATGATATATTCGAAAGTTTATATAGATTCTAGAACAGTTTCCCTGTACGTACCTTCTTTAGCTGGTGAATTGTTGAACAGTGGTATCATGATGAATGAAGGCGGCGATCACATCTCCGCTCGCATTCACTCTTCCACCAGCTGTGTGTTTCTCATGTGTCAGGAGCTGTCGGTGCCCTGCCTTCTGCCATGTGTGCACGTGTGTGTGTGTGTGTGTGTCTATAACACAGTAATCAGGGGATTAAACAAAACCTCTGACATGCATATCTGCTTGTTCTCATGCACCTGTTTTACTGATGGTCTGCTAGTCTTTACTGTCATGTTTGTTTTCCTGCTCCAAGGCTTCCTTCCTGAGCACACTGTAAGTGGATTATTGCTATAAATCTGGCGACTTTATAACCTGAGCACTTCCCAGAATTATTGCAAACGGTCACATTATCAGATAGGACTTGGCCGAATAACCACAAAGTCAGCATGTTTCCAATACTTACATTGTCTGCATTCAGGACAGGTTGGGAATCTGAAAAACTTGGATTCCATAAACTGAGATCCTGTTCTTCATCACCCTGTTTTATCGTGCTATGCAAACTAGAGGTAGACGTGGTGATATTTGTTTTTCTGTGGCCAATGCCAATCTTTCGAGATCAGGGCAATTGATGGCTGTCTGGTAGAAAGCCATATGTTTGTTTGTTTTTATAATAACATCACATCAATGTACACTAAAGTAAATGATGGAGTGCATCAGGGGTCTGTCCTTAGACTTTTACTCTTCTCTTTGTACGTTTTACCTTTCGGCTCTATCATGTTTTGTCGTATCAATTTATGGAATTAACGTTCATTGTTGGCCCAGCTCATCAGAATCACTGGTGTGATGAGATAACTATCACGGTTGACAATTGAGTGACTTCTCCAAGTTTATCGGCAAGAACCAGGACTCAGTGTTACCTTTGATCCCGAACCACCAAGATCGTTTTTTTTATCATCTTCGTATTATTTAAAATAAATTAGGGCTATGCTGTCAATGGAGGATGAGGAAACCCTACTTCAAGCATTTGTTACGTCAATACTTGATTATTGTAATCTTCTATTATCTGAAATTTGAACATATCACACCTGTCTTTTCTTCATTGGCTCCTTGTTCATTTGAGATCAGATTTTAAGGTGCTTCTGTTGACTCATAGGATTGTAAATGGGTTCGCCCCCACCTACTTATATGACCTCAAACATTCCTGTGTTCCTGTGGGCCTTTTCCTGTCGTGCCCCCTTTCTGTGAAAACATCTCCCTGCTGACATAAGACAATCTGTCTCTCTGGAGACCTTTAAATCAAAACTTAAAAGTCACTAAATGTTACGTTTTCAATTTAGGCCAGTTCACTTAGGTTGGATTTCTTATCTGACCATTATGGGGCCTGGTTTAAACTATAGTAGTGATGGCGTGCCATGTACAGGAAATGACAATGCTCATAAAGGGCAGAATAATACACAATCATGTTAGAAATATGGTTAAAACAGTTTGATTTGGAATATTTCGCTAAGTAGGGTTAAATATTGATTGTGCAGTGTGTGTATTTTGGAGGTACTTTATGGCGTTTGCAAAAAAGTCATGGTTTTATGTTGTTATACTTGCCAGTCAGCACTCAGACGTGTGCCCATGCATCACCACTAGATGGAGACATAGCCATATGTTTGGTTAATCATTTTTGGAAAAAAAGAAATCTCATCCCACACTGGACATTATGAGTATTAGAGAGATTTTACTTTACATGTCTATTTAAAATGTAATTGCACTAGTTTTGCTGTGTGTTTGGGTGACTGAGAGTGGGAGAGAGAGAGAGAGATACAGAAAGTGTCTCCCTCTCTTCCTCGTTGTGTTTCTTGTGCCTGTGTGTGTGGCCGCTGCTGCTGCTGCTGCTGCTGTTGTTGTTGTTATTGTTGTCGTCTCCCGCTGGGCTGAGTTTGAGCAACCTCACAGCTGGCAGTAGTCATGAATCACTCTTTATCGTGGTCCTTTACTGTCGGGAGGTGCAGTGAGTCAAACAGCTTGGCTGAATAGCCTTGAATCACCCACTAGTTAAATCTTGCCCATACAGGCTGAGAGAGACTGGCTGCACTCTCTGATGCAGCGTGCTGCTTTAAAAGTCAGATCTGCCGATACACACTGTGCACCCACATTTGATCCAGGGCTCATTGGCACTGGAGCCAATTAAGTTCACCCATGCAAGTCAATTCAATTATGCATCTGTGATGAGCCCTAAAATACCACAGAGCAAGACGTATGGTGTGGCTTCACACTAGGCCACACTGCTTTTTTCTCTCCTTCCCAAATATTGAGGTGGAGTATAAGGTACAATTCAAGTTTTACGAGGAGTAAAAAAACAATGTCAAAGGTCCAGTGTGTACAGCCACCCCGAAACTTGCTATAAAAATGTGCTTTTGTGACATTTGAGATCCTTATCTCTGTAGACATCTCAACATCTTTGTTTTAATGTGTGCTGTGGAAAGACCTAAAAGTGAGTAAGCTGAGAGTGAACAGCATGTAACAACCAGCCTATAATAGAAAAATAAATGGAGCATTGTGCTTTGCAACCTCTCTGACCGTGTGCATGCGTGCGTGCGTGCGTGTGCGCATACAGGTCTCTGAGGTGTTGTAACTCAAGGGGGCACTGACCGAGCTGGAGAGAAGAAGCAGAGTTTTCTTGGGAAGATGGCTGCTTTTAGCACAGGATCACAGCGGTCTTGCAGAGACAAAGCAGGAGAGCTTTGAAATGTGTGTGTGAGCAAAATGTAAAGACGTTCAAATGAGGGAAATAAGGGTGTATAGTCAAGCTTGCTCTTAATTAAAAGTCTATTGAACAACCTTAGAGCAGTCAAAAGTTGGACCTCATCATGGAGTCTCACTCTTTGTTGTATGCATTCTTCAGTGTATTTTTAAAGCACTGTAAAATCCTTTCTTTGAAACAACGTGATGACATCATAAGAACACTGACTGACAATTTGTCTGCATTTAGTCGTTGGATTTTCAAGACTTTGTTGAATTTGTGTGTGTTCTCAGTCCTTCAGCAAGTGATGGCGTGTGCAACTTGTCATGGTCATTTCCTTCCTTTCCTAAGCGTTTTTCGCACATTTCAAAAGAGAATGTATTGATCGTGTCATAATTATTGGCTTCTACGTAGCTTAAGTTATTGTATTTAATGTATTTACATTAGATCGTCCATTTCGATTGATTATCATCAAGTAGTAGCTGTGGTTGATCGCGGGCCATCTGTTATTGAACATCACAAACGTAGATAAAGATACTTTAATTATGAGTTTCACTGCACCAGTTACTTAATTTAACTTTATCTTTATCTGGGCAATAGTTATATTGGGATGTCTCTAACAGGGAGGGTCAACATGTTTAATCTGTTTGCTGATAATGGAATATGTCTGTAGTTCTCAGACATTGTCCTCTTGTCAGCCTTGTTACAAATGACGAGGGGATAGACAAAAAAGGCAGAGGCAGGAAAAGAATAATCTGCCTCAGGGTGGGGGAAGTATTTTTAGTCTTTTCAAAATGCAAAAAAAATATAGTATTTTATTTTGATACATGGTGTTGCTGTTGTGTTTTGTTGTTTATTTTGATACATGTATTATTTCCTTATCCATCCATCCACCTTCTACTGCTTTATCCTCCACATGAAGGTTGCGGGGGGTGCTGTGCCAAACTCAGCTGACATCACAGGGACACATACTGTACATAGACAAACAACCACCCACTCTCACAATCACACCTTTTACAGTGTCCAATGTACCTAATATTATTTCCTTATTATATTATTTTAAAATACATATTGATGTATTTTTGCTTGCCCGTTCGTGAATGCAAGCCCCCAATAATCCCCTTGAGAACAATGGGACATAAAAAGTACTGTTCTGCAATTAGTCATTCAATGTGATATTGAATATGTCACATATATATGAACATTTAAAACAATGGAGCGAACGTGAAAATGACGAGGCTGATTTTGGACACAGCCTTAGAAATGAACCTTTTTTTCCCTCCCTGTTCAGGAAGGGTTTCAACGGGAGACTCCTGACAGACTGCTTTGACCTTCAGGTTGAGGGTCATCATGTGACCAGTGGGGGTAGCCATGCTTGCCTCTGATCACGACTGTCTGTGTAAGCTGTGACAGTTATTTTACAGTCCACGCTGGCTGTTGGTTTGACAACATTTTCCCCCACAGATACATCGTGGGGCACCAGTTGTAGCTTCAAAATGATATTTTAATCATTACTTATAACAAGGATTTATTTTAACTGGCCATGTTGATTGAGAGGTTACTTCTTTCTGTATTATTAATGGTTCACTGTCAAAGGATAAAGGTTAAGTTGCTACTCTCATTACTCCTGTTCTTTTCACATTTCATTTTTTTCTTGTCATTACACGACAATGGATAAATGTATCGTTAGTCCACCTTTATAGAATTCCAATGCTAAAATTATAAATCCTTTTTATTAGATTTTTTTGTAAAATCTTATTGGACCCATCCCCTTTGTTACATGTAGCTGTTAATATATCATGCACACCTGATATATTAACAAAAAATCTGTCATCCAATTTGAAAGGGAGGCACAAACTGTAGCCATTTAAATTCAAAACCATCAGTGGTATAATAACTTCATGAGTCCTGCAGAGGGCCACCACCAGAGGACATGGCGGTGTGATTATGTATTCCGTGCAGAAGGCTGCGTATCTGAATCAATCTCATGCTCTGCCAGAGAGATATTTCTCCGTAATTTGATTCCAAGCCAGAAGTGTATAAAACAAAACATGAAACAACACCACGGGTCACAAGGGTTTGAGTTATTTCTCTAATCGTGCTGAACTGGCATCCTGAAACAGAGGCGGGCGTCAGTTTGCTGACAGCGTTGCCCGCCGCATGCATGAGAATGGCGTGCGTCCGTGTAACATGTTCTGCTGGGATTGACAGTGACGCAGAGATTGGTGGAATTGGTCAGGAAAACACAATAACTTGTGGGTCGTGGAAGTGACGCCTTAAAGTGGTCTTTCATCTTCATGTCACTACACAAAGGGCACGTGTCTTTGTATTGGACAATATTGATCTATGTGACTCATTTATTTACTTTCATCTTCATTTTCGTGAGCGTACATGTTAGCAGGTTTGACGTGTGGCTTGAACCACGACTGAGAGCGGTGTCCTTGTCATGTTCCCCCTAGGTCGATACCTGCGCCTGAAAATGTTCCGCGAGGATCATGGCTCCTGGATGACCATGTTCTTCAGCACCATCATCTTCCTCTTCATGTTCTCACACATCTACAACCTTTTTCTGCTGATGGCCGGGAGCATGGGGTAAGCTGCATAATCTCCCTCTGTGTCTCTCTTCCTCGTTTCCCCCCCATTCTCTGCTTCCCATTTGTAAGTTACTGTACGCTTTGGCGGACGTGATTGATCTAAACGTCTCGCCTGAACAGAGACCCAACACCAGCCTGATTAATCAGCCCCGACTTTAAATCACAGACAGGAGCCAGCAATGAGAGGGTGGTTAATCGTGAAAGATCACCTTCAGCACCCACACTTAGTCGCTCATGATCTTTACTTTTATTTTTGACACCTCTCTGGCTGAAAACCAAAAATGCTCTTTCCATATCTCTCTCTCTCTCTGTTGGTGCTTTTGGTTTTTCGCTTCTGTTTCACTTCCTGACCTGTTGAGAAACCACAGTGCACAGCAGAGCTTGACACCCACACACATCAGATGGGTGACAGAAATCCATTTATGCATTTGCAATGTGTCCGTCTGGAGGAAGGAAAACACGTCCTTGAAGCCAGTCATGACAGACATGAGGTCACTACAAGGTGATTTACCTTTGTGTAAAAAAAAACAAAAAAACAATATGAGGTGTCTGTTCAGGCACCAGCTGTCACAAGGGATGTTTAATGGCATCTGTCTATACTTTCCCACATTAGCAAGCAGCATCCACTATCCATAAGGTGAAGGCAGATGAAGACTATTAGGTAGCAGGCAAGGTGTTGTGGTTTAATATGACCAGAGGAATGGGTTTGTATAATCAGCCCATCTGTCACTGTGGCCAGCGCAGCAACACTGGCATCCATCTTGTCTGTTCGCTCTCTAGTTGGCCGAGAAAAAAAGAAGGAAACAGCTGAACAGAGGAGCAGGTCCGCTGAGATGATGAATATTGCTTGCTCAGGGAAAAGTTCCATTGTGCATCTGTCACAAAAGAGAATTCCCTTTTCTTTTTTTTCCTGCCCCTATTTATGCCCTGAAATGTGGAGAAAACCATCTCGGTCCAGTCATCCGGTGCACTTCTGTCGAGTGTTTTTCACTGGACGTCCACATAAGGAAAAAAAAGTAATGAGTCGCTCAGACGTTTCAACAAACACAGCGTGTCGTTTATGTCCATCTGCCACGAGCGAGACACAGTTTCTCACATCAGCTGCATCAGCTGTCCACATGTAAAGGATACCAACCATTGCAGCTTATTAAAATGTTATACTTGTCTGCACAACGCTAAAGCTCATCCATGATTAATTGTGTTGGATGCTGTGCACTGCCATCAGTTATTCAGGGCTGCACAGCTCTGTTCACATAGACAGATGGTGCTATTGTAAAGTGAGTGAACCCAACCTTACTAAGACACCCAGGCTTTTTCCTGCACACCCCCCACCCCCCTTCCTGCTTGTTTTCTCACTGCACCAGTGGCGTGTCCATCAAGGACCTGGGTCTTGCCAAAACCCATTAGTGTTCACATCTCTGTTCAAGTCTGACATGTAGGAGCAGTGTTCACACTCGTGTGTAGGACGCTCCTCCAGAAGACAAGCTCTGGGCTGCAATGGCATGCATTCAGCTCAGCGAGGGGAATGGCAAAGGGAAGGCTGGGGCACTCGAGTGCTGATGATGCAGTGAAACTTAGGTCATTTGATATGTATTTAAACGGGATTTGCATACCACCGCCATCACCAGCCTCCATTCAACCTCACCCCAGATTCACCCCCCTCAGTGAAACGGTTGTAGTTCTCTCTTTTGCCACAGCATAAAGGAAAAGTACAATATCCCTCTGTGGCTGCAGCTGGCCCCCCAGTGGGAATGAATGGTGTTTTCCCTTTTTCATTTGAGCTGAAAGCACAAACTGCTGTGAAGTATTATTACTGCCAAGGATTTTTAAAGGGTAGGTATTTTGGCATGGGTTGGCTGCCTTTGACATAGCCATGATGGTGCACAGTGGGGGGTTGCCCTTCTGGTAACTCACTCACTCACACACACACACACAGCAAACGCATATTGTTCACGTCCCACATTTTGCTTGAGTTAACAGTAAAGGCTTGTGTGTATTTTAGCGTATCATGGGAGGATCCCTGACCCGATGCCGTCTACCGCCTTCGTCCCCTTCATCGCCCTCATTAACATGCGTTCATTTTCTCTGACCTTTCAGGCGGTCTTTAGCCTGATTTAATTAAAACCAGCAACACGTCCTCAAGGAAAGATGATGAACTGCAACCATCAGGACGGTAAACAAGAACTGATAAGAGCGTGCATATCTTTTTTTTTAATGAGAATTATTTATTCATGATTGATCATGTAAAATCTCTGAGCTCAAAGGCATTTACAGACTGTGTAATCTAACATGCGTCCAATCGCGTCGTGACAATATTTAAACAGTCACTTCTGTAGGTCAACTGCTATGAACCTGTTTTCCTGGCTTATGTCATATCAGGAGGAGGAGGAAAAGAAAAAAAAAGAGATCTGTCCATTGTGGCTCCGTGGGAACTGTAATCCACACTTGTTACCAAACCCTCACATCTGGGCTATTTGCATTTTAATGTAACTGTCAGATTAAGAAGGGGGCTGTTTGTGCGGAACCACGGGAGTGTGACCGCCCTGGGAGTTTTGACGGGCTTCGTGAATGTTTTGTCATGCCACACGATCCCATTCCACCATCTCACAGCACCATTACCAGCTAAAACCAGTCCCTAATTAGATGGTGTTATTTAATTACGATGGCCCAATGCGTGACGTACACATTAATCTTGACTAATTTAGAGGAGGGGGGTTAGTATGTGAGGGTGGAAAAAGGAGGAAGTGGGGTGGAACAGTCGTACTGTGAAGTGATTCTAACTTACTTGAATCAACTGATAGAATAAACTACAGCAAAATGAGGCAGAGTGAGAACATTTCATTTCAAGGAAGGCTTTGATGAGGAGCAGGGAGGGATGGATTTGGCATTTTACTACAATGACACCCTGAGCGTGATTAGACCCCGTCGTGTAAGGGGATTTATCTTTGTTTCCCATGATCTTTTGTGCGGCTTGCGTGCTATAGTCCCCCTTGTCTGTCTGTTTGCTTGTCTGGCACTAAGCTGGAGTAATTCCATGGACAAGTGGATTTAAAAAGCTGAATAAATAGCATGTTATGGTAGATGCCTTCTGTGGTGTGCATGCTCACATGGGACTTGGCGTCTTACAATCCAGCAGCAGTGCACCAGCACATGATTTGGACTTCACACTGAAATGTGATGACGAACAACCTGTCTGTTAGTTTTACTCAGTAGTAACAGGAAGCTATAGGGAATGGAAAATGTGCAGGGGGGGCCAAAGAGCTCCAGGGAGGTCTGGGGCAGGAGCTGGGGAGCAGCAGGGAGGGAAGAAACGCATAGTTTATTGCAAGGGAATGCAAAAGTTTGCTTGAAAAATGTTCCCACCCTGACACTAGGAGGACTCCGTAAATTAGAGATAACATGATTTGTGAATTGACAATTTTCAAGGATATATAATAATACTACATTTAGTAACAGTTGGCAGATGAATCAACAACCTCATCTTCTTAATGAAAAGAATGATAGGCTAATTAATAAGTAATTGTCAGTCACTTGTGTAAAATGTTGGAGTCAAACACCAAAATACGTAATTTGTGAAGACATTCACAGAAACAGTTTTATGTGTAGACCTTGATTTAGAAACCTGTTGCTAGGTTTTTAAACAGAATATAATGGCTTTTCAATGTAGATTATGTTTGTTTAGTTGACCTTTGCTCCCCCTCCTGTGTCTCTTTTAGACTTATACACACCCACACTTACTTTCTAAGCATATCTCCCATGCTCGTCGTTCACACTCCTACACAGAAATATTATACCTGCTCCTCAAGAATGAGTCATTATGCATATAGTGAGTGTTCAGTTAGTGTAAGGCTTTCTGGCTAAAGCCATTTTCTCATATAAGAAAGTCACTGTCAATGAAATAGATGATATGAAGCAGTGAGCTCAGTCCCTGAACCTGTTGGGTTTTTGTTTTTTTTTCTGGGACAGAAAGGGGGAGGAGCATCAGCGTCACTGTCACATACAGAGAAAAAGCTGCAGCTATAAACAATAAACATCATAACCTTGACAGCCGTATGTGTCCACTGGGGATATACAGTGTGTGTATGGAATAATGGGCATGTGTTACTGTGTATGTTCTCTTAGTGTAAATGTGTAGGAGCACGACAGATGGATCCTTCATGCATGTGTGCATGTTTTATGTGAAGTGTCACTTAAGCACACGCCGTTCACTCGTGGCATCTCTTCCTTATGTTTCGCCACAACAACTATTTTCTCTGACAACACTTCAGCTTAATCACTTGATTATCTTTTTATGTCTGGTGAGTGCCTTTTTTTTACATCTTCAAATTTGTGGATTTGATTTTATTTGATTTGATTTGATTTGATTTGATTTGATTTGATTTGATTTGATTTGATTTGATTTGATTTGATTTGATTAACTGGATGATTTCCCCCCCCAAACAGTTGTTAACTATTTAAAATAAAAACATTAAAAAATATCTGTCTCCACAGGGTTGGGCGATATGATCAAAAATGTTATTATAATAAAATAAAAGTTATACATCAGTCAGTCAATATTGATAATGAGATATATCATACAATTAAAGATTGACAAGGTTAGTTGTCATTTAAGCTTCATTATGGACATAAAATGACAGGTAAAACATGCATAACAAATGCACAATGTGTAAATATTATACTGATATTTATTCAACCTTATATTGACTATTATATTGAAAAATCACATCACAATAAAAGAATACTGCCTTTTATTATTCTTATTTCATAACCCTAAACCCAATCAATTTATTCATGTGTAAACCCTGTCAAAACTTCAATATTGTGTTGTCAAATCATTGACAGAATTGACAGTAATTCATAATAGTTTTGAAAGGCACACATTAATGATAGCCTCGCTGTTATTCATTGTCCACTGTGGCGGACTTGGTAGGGATTATAGATTAATATTAAGGAACAGGGAGACTGGGTCTGTGGACGCTTCTGTCCTCATGGGAGAGTGATAGAGTGAATATAGGGACTGATACGGTGCTGTCCAGGATATTGCTTAAAGGTATTCGCTCTCATTCCTGAGCCGCAGGACTGATAAGAATAAAGGACTCAATCTACAGCTAGGTTAACGCAGTACATAGTCTGATTTAGTGCTGACTGATGAGTAGAGATTGAGGGTTTAACTTGCCTTGGTTACAGTGATAGTGAAGAGTGGGTATTTATTGACAGCTTATAGTCCCCGATAATATGCTGCTCAGCACTATACACAGTAAATGTGATGCTGGATACTGTCGCGCACAGGGAGGAGACAAGCAGCGCATTCCAATGTGGAGTCCGACAAGGTTGAGAAGTAATGTATCAAAATGAATGCAGGATTCTTAGGGCAGACAGGGTCACTCAGTTACCTCTATCGCAAAGTCGCTGTCTGTCTGACGGAGATAACAAGTTTATTAAAGCCAACGTGCGAGAATGGGTCCAAGCGGACACTGAGAAAAATGTCAAAATTAGGGTATTTGATGACTCACAAGTGAAAAGCTCCCTTAGAATTCTGTCTCATAACCGTAATTATCAGGCGTGCACCCACGGACCGCTGAAAATATTGGAGTTGAGATTTTGATTAAAATAAAATTGGACCATAAATCCTTCGCTTTAAATCAACAAACCTGTCGACACTGCGAACATGCTTTTTGCTCTATGCTCCGGTGTGGGCTGCTGTTGAATTTAAAAATACAACGGTGTTGCGGGGAAGACCTTTTTAATTACAAATCTGACAGGAGCACATCACGTTTTGTCACGCACCTGTAATAACCTCTCTTAACATAATGTAAGTCGTTTGATCGGAGGGAGAAGAACTTCCTCTAGCACTTCCTCTCGGCCCTGTTTACACCCCTACAACACAATCTGCGGCGCGACAGGAGATTTAGACCAATCACGGTGCAGTTTTGGGCCGCACCTACTGGTTATTTCACTGCAAGCACCAAATGAACTGTCGTATGCTGCAAAGAAACAGGAAAAAAGAAAGGTTAGCAACACAGTCTGACAATAAAAACAATAGAATAATGTCAATATCAGCAGAGAGCTTTCGAGATATGCAGCAGGAATGAGACGAGCTCAGGACAGAAAGTGGTAAACCCCAAAATGTGAGTGTTTTAATAACCTGTGGATGAAAATTTAACAAGAAAAATCTGCACTTTGGTATTAATAAATGAAACTAGGCTTGGACCATGTGTCGATATAACAATTAGGGGAAATGTTAGCTTGATTTTATCTTATAATTACAAATAGCACCTTTAATTAGGTTGTAGATGAACTTAAGAATCTGGGATTTTAACTGTTGGACAGTCAGCGAAATGACTTGGGGACTTGGGAAATTGTAATTGACTTTTTTTTTTATCATTTAATCATTAGAGTCTCGGCCTTATTAGAACACTCGCTGTAACTCTGTGCACAATCACCACATCACTTCAGATTGTTAAGCCCCGTCTGACTGCAGCACTGACGGTCATAAACAATAACACTGAATTGAGACCCAGATCCCGGTCTATCACCGCTTACAATATGTACTGCAAAGAAGAAGTCTGGCGCACAGTAGATGATCCATTTTATGATGGAAAGAAATCGGAACGACCAGTGCGACTGGAGTGAATATAAATGGAAGAATTATGAACATGAGCAGTAATGGCTGCACAGACAAAGACGAGGGGGGAATATCTTCAAAACCTCAAGCTGCATTAGAATTAGAACCAGTGCCGGAGATATTACTGCAGCTACAGTATATAAATCACAGAGACCTCGTAGCATCAAGGATGTCACCCAAATCCAAGAACAGCGATCACATACAGGTGAATAGTGAATTTAATGTCATACCCAGAGTATAGGGTCCAAACTTCTAACTCTAAAACTTTGTAACCTCTGTAGCGCAAAATTGTAATTTCTTGCATGTGATGGAACAAGACTTTGAAAGGCATTGAAATGTCAATGAATATTATGTCTGAACAAGTGTGGAAAACCTGATAACATTCCACAGAGGGTCAGAGCTGGCTGAGCCGAACGGCTGGCACTGCCGCTGCCACTGGCTCTGCGACTAAGCCACGGGAGCCATTCTGGGGCCGATTATTCATGGTGCTACTGTACTGATGTTCCACTACACTGAGTTCTCTCATTAGGTCACCCGACTCTAAAGGCCATTAAATTTTCAGTCAGCATGAATAAGTAAGGGATTTCTGCCTCTGATCATGCAGTGTGAAGAGTCCCCAAACTCATCATAGGTACTCTGCATTTAAAAAAACCTTCAGGAGCACAGGAGTAACGTTTGCTCACTTAACCATGTGAGAAGGGCAGCGGTTGGCAGTGGTGTATTATTATTTTTTTTTTCTTTTTAGATTTAAAACCTAGCATGTGGCGCCAGACAGCATTTCCAGAAGTATTGATTAGAATTTAGCTACGGGTAAATGACTCCCAGTGGGATCTCCTTGGTAACTGGAGCAGTGCCAATCCACTGACTGTCTAACTGACTTAATGCAGATATAAATCGCCATTCCAATCAAGGCCATTTTATTTGCTGGTTTGAATGGGGCAATACGTCACCTGCAGTACTGCACACTTTGGTCAATACAAACCTGTCACATTGGTTAAACGCAGGCTGCATTGACGACATATGATTTATAACGTTTCCTTCCAGGGAAGAGTATTTGCTGCACAGTGGCACTGAAAAGGTTGGCGAAAACCATCTCTGGCTTTTCACTATTAATTGTTCTTGCTCTGCCTGTGAGCGTTCACGAGTTATTTTCATATCTGGACTCATAATGTGACGAGGTACAAGAATGAATGAAAAACGAACACCTAGTAAAGCTGCTACATTAACGGATTGCTTAAAACCCCTAATGCTTTCCAATAGATTGTTTAGGTCACAACTCATTTATAAAGTGAGGAGTGTGCCAAACGGAACTCTTAATGCAATCAGCTAAAAGACAGAATGAAACGTATAAAAAGGGGAATTTAAATACGAGCCGGCGAGGTTGTAGGCGAGGTTTCCTCTGAGCCATCTGTACGACGGAACACGTTTTTGTTTTATTGTTGGTTGCTAGTGGCCAGAAAATAACCAGGGAAAACAAAGAAGAATGGAGCCATTGACTTCAAATATGACCCCTTGAAAGCACAGCCAGAGCTCTATCTATCGCCATCTATTATATTCATGAGTGTGACCTGTGGTGTGGGGGGAGGCGCCCACCTGCTCCTCTGACACTGGCTGCCAGGAGATCAAACAGGCCTCCTTACTCCCTCTGCTCTGTTACTCCCTCCACGGCACAAGTCCCCATATAGGAGACGATTGACCCACTTTTCTTCACTCCATGTGCTATTACCTGGAGAAAATGGACTGATGTACTATGTATGCGTGCGTGCGTGTGTATGCGTGCGTGCGTGTGTGTGTGTGTGTGTGCATGCTGGGTTGGTGAGTTTGTGGGACTGAACAAAAGCCTCTTATTAGATGAGATGCACTTACTGTGCAAAGATGAAGGCGACGCTAAAAGTCCAAAGAAAGCATGTCATTTCTTATTAGATGCTATTGTGCCTTTTGGCTTAGTCAGTGTTTTCACTTCCCTTACAGGCCAGTCGACATGAGGTGAGCTCATTTAGACCCCGTGCTTTAACGGGAGGGCTCTCATCGGGTCGGCTGGGTTGATTTGAAATCCACTAGACGCGAGACAAATGTGCCAAACAAACGGATCATTTGCCAAACACCGCAGGACCAAATGAAACTGGTGATACTGCATGAATTCAATTGTGCTGCTGTAAATTGCTTAATAACCTCAAGGCTTTTTTTTTTTGGAAGAAAAGCCATCACTCATTGTTTTCACAGGATTAGATTGATATTGACTGACAACTAGCATCAGGATGCTTTTCTCTTTTGCCCTCCACTGACTCTCTCTCTCTCTTTTAGCTTGTTTTTTTTCCCTTTATATCTGCTGTTACTACCCTTATAACCTTCACTCTGTTTAATTTATGTCCTTGTCACTCCTGGTCTTTTTTTTCCCTTGCAGGCCTCATATGGTGACAGAGTACATGGTCATCAGGAATGAGAGTTTTATGAAGATCGCAGCAGTGGGTACATGGATGGGAGACTTTGTCACTGCTTGGATGGTGAGATCCTCAACATTAGAGAGATGTGTATCTATTGAAAGATTTCATTTTATGTCACTTTTGAATACAAACAAACGTCTTGTTTCATTGTCGGGGATCTTCCGTTGCACACAGCAACTGATTTGCAACATAGTGCGAGTAAGGCAAGATAGTTTGACTACGACTGAAAACACAAAGCGAATTCTACTGCTCAAAAAAACCTGGTCGACAGGATACACTTCCTTGGTCCTGCTCGCCCCTGCGCTGCTGCTGTATACATACAAACGCTCCCTCAGTGAGGTTGGATAATAATGTTTAAAAGAGCCCGCTTTCAGATGAAGGACGTAGCATACAAATAACTCCACTCGTATCATAGACGCACGAAAGGCATTGAAACTACCCTTTTCTTTCATAGTTTATATAAAAAAGCATATTTCATTTATCACAAACCTTACATAAAACCTTAACTATGTTCTTATGACACGTCTGGTAAAACCGTATCTATGATTCAAGTCATTCTCTCATCTAATTTCTAGGTCAGTGTAGCCCCTCAATCATTGCAGCTCCCGACAGTAGTCCAGTTCAATCTGCCACCAAATCCTCAGGGTAACATGAGGATGTGATGTACGGAGGGTCAGAGGAAACAGTGGATGAAAAGGGAGCGACAGGCTATATTAGGGGTGAAACGTACCTCCGTTCATTCGTCGACATGAGGAGAGAGGGAGCACTCTGGTGGGAGAAGAACTACCTGTGGTGGGAGGAGGAGGAGTGGGGCTCTGACACCGGCGTGCACACAACAGAGGAAATTTGACAAGCTCCCGCACCAGGTCACATTAGTATTCAACAGTACAGACTGCAAAGAGAGAGAAATGGGGAGAGGGGATGGGGGAGGAATGCAAGGAGAAAGACAGAGGTGAAGGGGAAGGGGAAAAGTGGAATCTGTTCGGAAGGAAGAAAGTGAATCCGGGAGGGTGTTTGTGTTAGAGAGAGAGAGAGAGAGAGAGAGTGGAAGTTAGGCCATGGCAAAGTGCTGATTCCAGAAATTACTCTGAAGGTTTCTTACATTTCATTAATTCAACAAGGTACTTGAAGACGACCTTTATGTCTCCTACGCATCACAGATTTAAAGCTACTGCTCTGTAGATGAGCGGACAGAGTGTCTGTTTTTGTAATGCTGCAGAGAGAAAGAGAGAGAAAGAGAGAAGCGTCTCATAGATTTCTTTTCGATACGGATTCTTTTTCCAGCTCGAGCTACAGTTTCTGCAGTGAGGCACTTTATTGACAAACTGACCTTGCCTTTGCACTTTCCTCACAAAGTATATCGTGGACTTTTTTTTATATCCGAACAAAAGCTCTATGATACAATGCTGCATCCATAATAATAGAAAAAGCACTCAGAGAGCTCAAACTCTCTGCAGAGGTCGATCAAGTTCCCACAGTGTCGACCCACTCCCAAATCCAGACCATAGAAATGTAACTTTTTCTTTTCCATGGCCCATAACCTACATAGCCAAAAACATCACCTCTTTGTTGCAGGAAAAAAAATCTACCACCGTCAATTAAAGGACATGGGCACACGGTGGTGAGAGGGTTAGCACTGTTACCTCACTGCAAGAAATTCAACGGTTTGGATTCTTTGGATTTGATTGATGGCCTTTCTGTGCGGAGTTTGCATTTTCTCCCCATGTGCATGATCCAAACAGTGCGGGATAAAATGATGTATCGCTGTTATCATTTATCCAGACACTATTAATGATTTGTTGTTGTTTGTATGATCGTCAAAAGTACGTGGACACTAAAACGTATCGCACTTTCATTGTTCTTATAATTATTGATTATCTCATTCTTAAAACCCGTGGGCATTAAAGTGCTACTGGGCAGCTTCCTGAAGTCTTTCCACAGGATTTGTGGGTCTTCGCCGTGATTTACACCCCATCCAGTCACTCGCGCATTAGCTAAATTAGTCACTGACGTTTTTTTCCATTTCTCTCCGTCCTGAAAGTGTTGGATGGGTTTCAAGAGTCACTTTTGAAACCGGAGAAATTTATCATCTTTACATCCAGTCGTCATAATCAAGGTCACTTTTTTCAAAACCGCCTTCATTTCTGCAGGTGACAGATATGATGCTCCAGGATGAGCACTATCCAGACTGGGGCAAAGCTGCCAGAAGATTCTGGAAACAAGGAAAACGCAGGATCTTTCTCTTCTGGTAGGCTTGTCTTCGTGTGAGAGATAGAAATGTGTACCTGTAGACAAAAGGTGTTTCTGACTCCGTGTGGAAGAAATCATTGAATCTTGCAGCTTTAACAGCCAGATGGTGTTATTGTTCAGCAAGATCAGTCCAACTCTGGTACACAAGTCCAAATATGATACTTGTATGATGCTTTACAGTTGATGTTGCTGCTCTTCCATTATGTGAAGCCATCGTCTATTTCTTTTCATGAACGTGCTGTCGCATTATTATGCATCAGAGCATGAATCTTTACACTTCTATGTACCGACGGTGAGCTTTGTTTTTTTTTGCATTAACAGTCAAGGCTTCGTAATCTTGCGCTGCTGCATGGACGATTCAAGTTAAACTTGTTTCTGGTTAAACTAAATCTTGTTTCCTCCCTTTTCTTTTACCTTTGGCAGTGCACACATGCTGGACATGAATTTTGAAAAATATGGGTTGTTTTAAAACCTTTGACCCCGGAGTGTAAGACTTACTACCTACTAGCTCACTGAATGTACTGTATAACCTACGGCTTTGTAGATGTGTGTGTGTTGTGTGGTCTCTCCAGCCCATTGCGGGGTTTCACGCAGTCAATAGCCATGTTAATCTTCTCTCACTCAGTGTCAGCACCTTTAATTAGAAGAACAGGGTGAAAATCAATGGACACAGCAAGGTTGTGGTACGAACCGCAGCCCAACCTTTAACATTCTTACCACAAACTGTGACCCTAAGATAAGTGCGAAACAAATGCTGCAAACCGTGTCCGATACGCCCATTACTGCAAAGCCAAGTGGAATTGTTGGCTATTTAAAAGTATTACATCATCGCTGTGCAGTCCCAGTTGTGTTCATGCACTAATGCAGCTTAATTCTGTCTCTCAATGCAAATGCCTTCTCCACTGGTTCATGTAGGGTAAAGTGAAGAAGAAGGAGGAGGAGAGGATATGGTCTCTTTGATATGTACATGAGAGCAGAGGACAGAAGCAGTTTCAACCCATGGAGTTTAACATTTCCTTTTGTAGTTTTGATTCCCACTTGATCGACTTGCATTCATGACAGTTCAAGCAAACAAAATGCTCTGTGACTCTTTTAGGCAGCTCTTCGTTTTATCGATGAAAGAGCATTGTCAATGCTCGATGTGACGAGCTGTTATTTGGGAGATCAGAGATTGAAAAGTACGATTAGCAACTGCCTACATATCTCGTCAATATGAGGCCAAAAAGTCAAGGCGATACGGAAAATGTAAGCAGATCCAATACTGGATGAACAACGTTGGTGTGCAGTGTTTTGGAGTTAACGAAGAAGCTGCTTCTGCTTGAGAAAAGAATTCAACGGTGGAAAAACTAAAAGCCCTGAAAATGTCTCTGCCCCAACAGTTAAAATGGGATAAATAATGACATGCACGATCTGCAATGCAACCAGCTGACGTGTGGTGTGAGAATGCACACAAACACCACCGTAATCATTGGGTGACATTGAAACAAAACACACAGTGGAGCATAAAACCATAGCCTTTTGCTGCTGCGCCTCTCTTAAGATACTACACACAGTGAATGCAGAATAACTCCAATACGGCATAAACCACAAAAATTCACTGTGAGAAAAATGCAGGGAAAACACTGCACACAGATAAATGAAATAGTTTGGCTCATGTTGAATATGTAAATACATGGAAATATGTATGCGGTAGCGGTTTTGAATTGCACTGTCTCTGCATCAGTAAACAGTTGATTTTGCCTGTCTGCACCTTCATCTTCATGGAAGCTTTTTATTCTGCCATTTTTCAATTCCAAGAAAGAAAAAAAAGAGAAAAGAAATGTTGTTCAAAACAAAGAGTTAGTGAGAAGTGAAAGTAGATCTGATTTATCTTTTCTTGGAATTGAAGTCGGCGGGTTGTTTGTCTTCCAAGCTATATAATATCATCCGCGCACCTCTCCTACACTGAAGTAATAAAAATAAAAACCAGGTTTTTTTTAAGCCCTTTACATTCACATCATTCAGTTTTGACTCATTAGTTTTGCTTCTTTTTGTCCTTTCTCTCCTTTTCCCTTCCTTTGCTTCCATTTCTCTTCCTCTCACCTGTCTCTTATCCCCCTCTCTTTTCTCTCTCCTGCAGGTCAGTGCTAATCTTTCTGACGTCACTGGTGCTTTTGGTCCTCAGTACCGACTGGATCAGCTGGGACAACCTGAACCGTGGTTTCCTGCCCAGCGATGAGGTCTCCAGAGCCTTTCTGGCCTCTTTTATCTTGGTCTTCGACCTTCTCATTGTCATGCAGGTATACCTTTCCCATGTGGCCAATTAAAAAAAAAAAACACAGGAGGGGGGGGAGGGAGCCCAGACATCTCTTGGCTCACTCTCTAACCCACCTCACCCTCCACCATCCAAATCCTATTCATCAATGGGGCACTGCGGCACAGAGCATTGAGAGGGGTGTTTGATCACTCTCAGCTGGCACGGACACAAACACTTGCTCCCTTACTGTGTCTCACAAACACACACAGACACACAAACTCATACACAGACATGCAAACTGCTGTTATTTACTCTTCCAGTCTTTTTTCCGAGTCCCTTTATCCACCTTTTTCCCAGACCTCGGCAATGAACTCGCCATTCCCTTGTGAGCCCAGTTTATTTTCTTTAATGATGACTCACACGATTGGAGTTTTTCTTACTTTCTCTTTCTCCCCCCCCTCCCTCAGCCAGTGTCCTCCCTCCCACAGGAGAGTGTGCATCAATAAAGCCTGTGTCAGTGTCTCATGAATATGCAAATGTGTTTGTCTGGGGAAAAAAACAAAACACATAATATGAGGACGTATATGAGGGGGGGAAAGAGTCAGGAAAAAGGAGCCGGAGCCACAAGTCTAATTCAGTACACCTCAGCCCCCCGTTATGCACTGGATGAATGCATTTCATTTGGGCTCGATGGTGGCTACCGTGCTGCAAGGCTTGCATTTGGTATCCCCCGAATATGCATTCATACATAATTATGCTAATTAATAAGAGCCTGCAATTGCACAAGAACATCTTCTCGTGTTACAGCACTCCACAGAAACCGGGCAATAACACCATCATAATTCCCATGATACTATGTCGTAGTAAAAGGGATTTCTAGACATATTTATTGAAACAATTTGTTATTTTAAGGAGCCGCTCTGGGCAGTAATTAGTGCACACTATGGTATTTTTCCTCATTCATTTACTCAATTATTGTGATTATGCAGATATATAGAAATGGCTTTGTCTACAGTGTATGCGTGCTCTTTCCGCTGCGTTCTTGCTTCGGCCAGCTTTTTTTCTTTTTGGCTTCCTGACCCTATCAACACATTTCCAGCCACAGACCTAATGTAACATGAAATACCAGTTGTGATATCTCCGTTTGACTCCTTGAGCCACACTGGACCTGCAATTGCCTCTGCCTTGAACTCAGCAGTATGTCATTCGCCGCTCGCACACTCGAATACTTGATTTGTTTACGATGGGGTCTTCTCATTTTCTGCACAGTGTACAGCAAGAACATTTACTACAGTTATTTATGAGTAGAGTTAACTTCCGCTGATACAGGGCCTGTCCACTGGCGGCCAATGCTGTGTTCCCTCAGTCAATAAAAAAATCTTCCAGCCCTCCCAGCAGCTTTATTTACCTCCATTTTGGAGCACAGGGTGCCGTAGTTAATCTCCCACATTCATGTGAATTGGTAGGCGTTGTTGTTCTCAAACTAATTAATTCCCCAATTAATGACCTGTCAGGATTTGCCTCCGAGCTGGATTTTACTTTTTAAAATATAGTTTTGTGTATAATTGTACTCTCTGTTTTGTTTTTTTTCCCCAAAAAAACTGAAAGAGTGCATGCATACACATGTACACGCTCTCAGTTCGCTGTGGAAAGAAATGTGTTTTGCAGCAGGATGCTGGTGTGTGGTTTAAATGCCATGGCTTCTACTACTATAGCAACAGATACTGCAGCTATGGAAGAGGAGGAGAGAGCTTAATTAATATCAGGGGGGCCATAACCAAGCTGTTCATAGATACTGGCATGGGACACTCTGGATCACATGAGGATATATTAAATGCAGGCTTGTGGTAATTTAATGTAGCAACATGCTCCAACAGCAAATGTAGCTGATCTGGGGGAAAAACACCTGGTATTATGTGTCTGACAAAAACTAATTTGTGAGATGATTAAGTCAGAGCAATGGGAAGAAACAATTTTGAAATATTAATTTTCCCCTTTCCATCACTCGCTGTGATATTTTCATTAGTTTCATTTGTCTGCGAGTGCGGTTACATAATGCAAGGTGAGTCACAATCACGACGTACAGTGACACACGTTAATGCACAGTTTTGAGCAAATAAGAATGGACTTTGTGTAGAAGCAAGCAGAATGTTAAAAGGATTATTATTATTATTGTTATAATAACATCACCAGCATCAAATGTTATTAAACCAATCCTTGATATATACGTACACATCACAAGTCAGTAATTTAAGGAATAAGAAACTAAGACTATTTGATTTGATTTTTTGTTTGAAGTCAATGAGTATAAATCTATATTTTCACAAAATTGAAATTTGAAATTCACTTATTGCTAAGAGTGAATCCCGTTTACCCCAACGTTAACAACAACAACAACAACAACAAAAAGAGCTAAGTGGCACGACGGGGTCCCGGCAGCGTCTAAACATCAGTTTGAGGAGCCTGTTGATGTGTTTTGACGTGTTGATATCCCATCGCACATTAGTACACTCCGCCAGCCTGTAAACACAGTTAGTCAAGAGTCTACAACAGCTGGCACCATGTTTGACCTACAACCAGTGTGTGAAGAGCCTCCACAGGGACTGGGCTAATATGAGAAGTTCAGTGATGTGTTTGACATCCAGTAAAGCATGATACATGGCTGACACTGTGCATGTCGCGCTGCCTTTATTTAAATGTGTTCAGCTGAGGCTCCACTATCACCATGGCAAATTTAAATCTCTGTGCTTGCTGTTTTACTTTGTTATTGAATTCTATTTCTCATATTTGTGATATGTATTAAGCCGTGTGCTTACTGACCTCTTGACCTCTTGTAAATGATATCTCGATCTCAATGGGTTTTCAAAAAACAAAACCCAAATGTATCTCCATGTGTGTTCTTTTTTTTCAGGACTGGGAGTTTCCTCACTTCATGGGTGATCTAGATATGAATTTACCAGGGATGTCAACAACACATGTGAAGGTCAAGCTCCCTGTCTGCAAGGGAATCTTCAAAGACGAGTACCACATTCATATCACAGGTGGGGTCGCTGCATACAAGAGAGCAGGGTCATCTCATATTCTTCCCAAAAAGAGGGCATTTACAGCTCCCGCACACGTCTGAACACACACACACACACACATATACCTAAACTGATTAAGGAGCAGAAATAAAATCAAAATGTCCACAAGGGAAAGCTAACTTTAGCCCGTTTCTGAACAGAAGTTTAGAAACAGAAAAGTGCTGTGTGTGCTCTAGATTTGCAGTTTCCTCTGTTGGAGAAACAGTGTGATGGTGAAACCACGATATTTATTATTGATGTGCAGCTGATGTGGCACACAGGTGCCTCCGCCGCGGAAACTTCTTACTTCCTCGCATTCCTCCCCGTCATGCGAGATGTGTCTTTCATCGTCTGTCACATTTGTGTCAATGTACACCGGTGAGTGAGTATATTTCCTATTTAAAACCCTCCCCCTCCCCCCGGTTTCTCCAATTTGTTCTGCCGCATGCACACGGTGACTCACAACCCGCAAGAAAGGCAAAAACCAATGTTCCCGTTCTAAATGCTAAGCTGTTCAAACGCACGGTGATTTGGGAAAGGTTGTTAACCCTCATACACTGCATATCCATTAAGCATCATGGAAATGGATCCGGTGTGACGTGATTGGTTTAACTAAAAGCTTATTAACGATATATCTCGGGGAGAGGACGGGAGTAGTGTCGCGTATACCCGCAGAGACATCTGCGTGCAATCAGTCAACCTGGCGAGATGACTGTCTCGCGGTAATGTAGTGATCTCGTTAGAAGATACTGAAGAGGAAGTAGCACCTGCAAATGGATCGATCCGTCTTAGCATATGAGGTATTTGTAAAGAGAGACACTCTCAATGAATGTCACATCACGTTTGCCCGTCGAAGCGCCGCTAGAATTCGGTTCGCGTGGTGCGTCGATCTGTCTGTAAAATGATCTGTCTGTAACAGAGGTCACATGTCTCGTTACAGGTAAGTGGTTCAACTACGGCATCATCTTCCTCGTGCTGATTTTGGATCTCAACATGTGGAAGAACCAGATCTTCTACAAACCCTATGAATACGGCCAGTATGTTGGGCCCGGTGAGAAGATCTACATCGTGGAGGAACCGGAGACACTCAGCGAATTCAACCGCAGCACGCTCACCTACGAGTGGCGCTCCACCAACATCAATCCCGTCACCAACCTGAGCTACGTGGAGCAGGACGTGTTCCTCCACAGCCGTTACACTGGAGCCAGCATGGACATCAAGTGCCTGGCGTTCATCCCGAGTCTGGGGGCTTTTGTCCTTTTCGGGTTCTTCGTCTGGCTGTTTGGGCGCTTTCAGGATAGCGAGTCGTTCACAGAAAATCCAGACAAAACATATGAAAGAATAAAAAGGAAGTCGCCCTCAGAGTACAGTAAGGAGATGGGCGCGTCACCGGAGGAAACGCACGTGTCGATGAGCGAGACCCTGAAGCAAACGGGAACGCCCATGCTCCTGTCAGTGGACGGGCCACATTTCAGAGCATCTCCCTCCTCAAACTCCACTTATTCCATGGAAACCCAAGAGACACATCCGAGCATTGTGATCGACAACGCAGAGCAGGAGGAACCAGCAGTCTCTTTTGATGTCCACAAACCCTCTCCGTGACCTTAAGATCTCATGAGACTTTGAACTGTAAGACTGCAGACAGCCACGCAGGAGATCGATACGCTTTTCTCCGGATAAGACCAAACTGTTGCAGGAAGACGTTCGATCCAGCGCGTTATGAGATTCAAATGAAGGACAAAGTGATATTGACCAAGCTAATGTGACGGCGGCCGCAGTTGTATTGACACATTTTTGTAAACAGAACCTTTTTAAAAAGCCCCAGAAAGCGGCACCGATTTCCACAACGAACACGTCTTTGAAAACAGAATGCAAACACACCGCCATCATCATCGATAAGGTGCTCGCTCCGATTTAGCATTTTCCATCACTCTACTCGGTCATGGCTGATGATTTTGGTCGGTGCTTATATCACGGGAGTACTGCAGAATCATACCACTGTAACAACTACAGTAGTGCCTTGATATTTCATATATTGAGATACTAACAGAAACGACTGTCTTTACCACTATAGAAAACCAACCAGAAGATGTCATTGTTGTGGCGTGCTATGTTAGTGTTCGATATATGCTTTCATGTACGGACAATTGTTACCTCCTTGTGTCAGCCACGTCCTGATTGCTTATGCGGCTGCTGCACCTCATAGCCTGAATACCAACAGAGTGTGAGCTGGTGGTTCTGCCCTTGGCATAAACACGTGATCTGAAGTGCGGGGAGACGCTTCTGCTCCAGAACTCTGGGCTTCTCTTTGTCTAAAACGGTCCTTGAAGGTTTTAGAAACTGTTGTAAATGCATGAAAACATTTATTTAAAAGATCCTACTGTAAAAGAAAGAAAATAATATCAAACACAGCTAAAAACCTGAAGCTCTTATCTTTCCTCTGGCTTTGACCACTGCCCTTTAAAAATATTTTTTTTCTTTCTGGAATGCAGTTTCTCAAAAATACAAATACTTTGGTCCAAAAAGGTGTTCCATTTGATTTTGATTTTCCTTTAAGTACAAACTAAATGATTACCAAGTGTATTGTGTACAAAGGAATACATATACGTAACCAAAGATGCCAAATAAGACTTTTCTTAAATGTATGCATTAGAAACTACACTAATTGTATCCTTTTATCCAAAATCTACTCATGGACACACTACTCTGCCCACAGTATGTATATGCTAGTCAAAGTGAGTTGATATATATGCTATTGCATCGCTCTGCATTATAATACATTATTCTTTAACATCTTTCAGAAAACGACGTATCCACTGAAGAAAGTTTAGGTTTTCCTCCTTTGATGCTCAAGTTTCCTCACAAACGATGATGTACTCAGCAGTACAGACCTCTGCAGGGCTTCATTAATATCAGTATCAATAAACTGATGAGTCTTAAAACTCTGACATCTCACTGAGACATCATGCTGTATTAATAATCTCTTATTTTGTTTGTTTATGATCCATTTTTCATGCCCATAACTGATGGGAATGAATAACAATGGAACTGTTTTATCTGCTGCTGAAACCTTTACAGTTTTCCATTTAGTGATTACTGCACCACTGATGGATGATGAACAACACAAATGGTTAAAATGGTGTGAACCTAAGTTCCAAAGTAATAGAGGCTTTAGCCCAAATAAGCGGCTCTTTGGGGCGTGATTGACTTCATTTGAGAGGAGAAACGGCGCTCGTGTCTTTAATGAACAAGACGTTTCTTCAATTGAGGCGATCACTAAATGGAAGTGGTACGCGCTACCATAATAAATTGCTTTTGAAAATAGAACCGATTCGTTAATTGGTTATCACTAGTTGTGATCAGTTCTCTGTGTGTGTACATTATGGGGGGGAGGAGGCAAAAGACACTTAATAGTGCATGATGTGTGTGAGTGTAGGTTTTTTTTCCTCTTTGTACTCTTTGCACTGGAGGCTTGTGAAGTGTTTACTATACTTTGATCCTGTTAAAGGCAAATCTGTGAAGAGGTCACTTCATTTAGTATAATTGTTTTCCAGCTCTCGGTTCTGTGATTTTCCTTTAACGTTACATCACAGCTCTGTGAAGACTTTGTGTTTGACCAAAGGGCAGAACCTCGTCTGACCTCAAGGGAGTCCAATATGTTTTATTTAATGTATTTGTGTTTAGAATAAAAGTGAGTGCGTTTCTCCGCGTTGCTCTTACTGTTTTTATTGTGTTCCCGGCATTTCCATTGGTTCCTATGTGTTAAAACATGTTTTTTTTAAGTATTATTTCTTAAAAGGATAAAGGTCTCAGTGTTTGCTTTGTGTACTGAATACATTTGATGCACTTTGTTACGTATTCTGGTTTTGTTTCTGATTTTGTTATGCAATTCCCAGTGAGAGCTTTATTTTAATTTTCCTGTGTTCTTTGGAAAATAGTTGCCAAGCAACAGCTATAAGGTTAAGCTCCGTGCAGCTGCTGACCCAATTAATATGTACAATACGAGAAGTAATGATACTATCTTCGCAAGGACACTTGAATATGTGGCCTGCGTAGACATGAAAATGAGTCGTGCTCGGGACTGACACACTGTTTGATGCATGTCAGTGGTAACAATTTGAATTTATTTTATTTTGTTCAACAGGTTGCATGTAATATAGACACAATTGGTTTCCTAGTCTGAAGTTGAATCTGAGGAAATACAAGATTATTTAAGACAAATTGAAAGAAAGGACCGCAGCCACAGTGAAATGTGGTGATTTCTATTCATTTCCCCCCCCAATGTTTTCACCATTTATCCAAATTAGCAGAACTTGGCTCAAGGCAAGTGAATATTGGTCTGGTGTTGCACCAGTTTGGTCCAAAGTGGGACGTCTTAGTTCATCTGTTTGAAAGCAGGGTAACGCCAAAACTACTGAACCCAATTTATTTCACTATCTTAACTTGTTTTTTTTATGAATTCCTTCCCCCAAAAATAGATCATTAAGAAAAGAAATATATATTTTCATTTGTTTTTCAAACTTGACATAAGAGACATTATTAACAATCTGAGAAAAGATGAGTGAAGTATCATTTTTCATGCCCACTGCCAGTCACTGCTGGAAGCCAAAAGATTTGGAACCAGTGGTTTAAGAGACACACTGCACAGAAAACAGAGTTATGACGGATCTTTTATGGAGCGGCAGTTAAATGGACTAAATGGCGCGTCCATGAAACCACAGGCCAAATCTCTGTGACAGTTCATCACCAGTGGCCATGATTCTTGTGAAGGTTCAGCGCTCACTGGAAACGGTCCTTAATGAGAGAAGCAGCTATAGGCGTAGCGTGGTACATATGAAAACATACATGTGTAAAAGCTCCTGAAGTCTTACTGTTTCTCATTGTTTGTTGAGGCAAAAACCTCAATCTCATTGCCACACAGTATTAGTCGTTTGACTGAGGCCTTTTTCCCAGTCTGCCACTGAGCTGAGAAATGAGATATTGATTTATTTTTTTTGGAGGGTCATGCAGTAATAAACAAAACACATCAAAACTGGGGTTTCAAAAAAATGTTCGTGTGGCGTTGGAGCCTGATGCACATGTTGTTTTACCAGAGTATTGATCACTTCCTCCATTTAGTGGACGCATAATCACGGTCGATTTCACTTTGCTTTTCACCAATTTTCTTTCTTTTTTTTTTTTTACAGCTTTTGGGTTCAAACTTTCTGGAAGCGTTTTATGGCACATTACTTACTATTTGCAAGTATATTTCACCCAAGAATCAGGACTAAAGGAGAAGCTTTGTAGAGGGAAAATGAAGTGCCTCATACCCATAAATTTGAACTTCTATTTAGACCGCTGCAGAATTGTGATTTTGCTGGCACAACAGGAAATTCAGAGGTGTCACCTGCAATTAGACCTCTACTGGATGGATGGACTCATATGTGCTGCATTTTATCATCTATTTTCCTCTAAGAAAGAAATTTACATGATTTAGAACATCATTTATTAAATGTGCTATTGGCAAAGACTTGAAACTAAACACTGAGACCATTAACTCAAATAGTTATATACTATAGGCTATTTTTCCCATAGACTTCCATTCAAACTGGGTTCTTTTAGTAACTGGTAAACTGGAAGACTTGTTCCTACTTAATATTATTAAAAAAAAGAAAAAAAAAAAACATTGAAGGGAAACCACAACTACAGGTCAAGTGGAATCGCTTTCATTGTTTCATTGTCAGCCATGAGCCAATTAGATCAGTGCATCATGTCCCATCACTCTGTGCTGACAGCTCTGTGACTCTGGGAGACCGAAGTCAGCCGCAGCCAGGTAGTCAGTGTCCCCGTGAGTCCCTCCACCAAACCCAAAGACACTTTCAATCCCCGTCGGCCAAATTAATCACCAATTCCTTCTGCAGGTTTCTGATACATCACAGAGGAACCTGTGGTGTCAGATAAATCTCTCAAAACATCCAACAACTCAGTTGGAGAATTGAATCCCCAGACATGGGTTAGTGATAATGATGGTGTCTGCCTTATTACTTGTCTTCGGGGGAAGAGGTTTCCATTTCTATTTGAATTATTTCATATGGTCAAAGCAAGTGAAGGCTTTAATGGCAGAAAATGTGGACTCACTGCTTCTCTGCTGGTGTGATGTGCAGTAATCAGGACGAGAGCAGCCGGTTGTTGAAGTGCTTGGATTAAGTGTTGTTCCATCAAGCTTCTTTTTGAAAATAGATTTTTTTTTTGTATGTTATTTGAACAAAAATATAAAATAAAATCAAACAATATATAAATGCACTCTAGAAGATTTAAAAAGCCACAGCATGATAAACATTTTAACATCCTTCAATCAACGTCCTGGACCGGGCTCTTTAGCTTTTAGCTGCGTTTGACAGTCATAAGTGGAGCATTGATTTTGTGATCACCGTGAACAGTAGTGGCTGAACCCAGAGTGAAGATGATGTATGATGAAACTTCACATGATTAATGTCGATACACTGTCATCTAATGATGCTACAAATATGGTTTCTAATCACCACATAGACGTCCTCAGACTAAAATCCACTGCCCTGTTCATCAGTACCAACAAAGACGTGGTTCCCAGACTGACCCCGACCTGCCTTGTAGTCGCAGATAGTTATGTGTATAGTTGTTTTGTTATACGCTTCAATGATTTATGTCCACATGCTGATTAACTTTGGGTTAGGTTCCCATTTGACGCAGGCTTGGTTTACAAAATAGCTGCAAATAAATCAAAATCAATAATCAAATGATCCATGAGAGTGGGGAGCGTAAGAACAAACAAACAAACAAACATGTGATTTCCCATCATCCATACCAGGTACCTTATATACTGGTGCTTATATAACCAATACCCAACTACTCCATAGTGCCCCCTGTGGAAAATTATAGGTAAGGCTACAACTAAACCATAAACAGGCAAACCAATGAAACTCAACAACTCCTTCATATAAATGTATGTTATTTATCATCAGTTTGAGCTGGAACTCATTAAAATTTCAAGGAATAAGATTCTGACGGTCTCGTAGAGTGAAACAGTTAACTATTTCAGTTTCAGCTGCAGCCACAGCTAAATCTGGGACACAAACTTGTAGACTGTAGAGAACGCCATGTGTTCACACACTCCCAACAAAAGCGCACGGTCCCAAATGAGTCAGACAAAGAGGCTTAGATATTTAAAATAAACATTCCCTCTGCTGCTATAGTTGGAGTGGTGTATTTTGGTAGCATTGCTAACAAAGGGGTGCCCCACTGCTTGATGTCAAATCCAAAACTGAAGTTATTTCATGGTTCTCCTCTATCGCCGACAGAAGTCATTATTCACACAGTGGTGCGATGTTAGCGTTGTTGTCTCGAAAAACAACAAGTTCCACTGGGTTGAATCCAGGTTAGACCAAATACAGAACAATTGATACTTAGGTTTGTCAACTATAGTTTGAAAGAGGACTTCTCTTTGAGTGGAGTTTGAATGTTCTCTCTCGCTCCCTCCCACAGACCAAAAACAAAGACTCAAGATAAAAAGACTCAATTTTCCAAACTCCCGAGAAACCGCCAGCAACACATGAAACAAACAACTTCAAACAAGGTTCATTAAAAACAAGCATGAGGGGTGTGCGTGTGCGTGTGCGTGTGCGTGTGCGTGTGTGTGTGTGTGTGTGCAGGCAGTACGGCTATGACTGGTTCAAGGAAAGTCCGCTGCAGCTGTGATAATCAGACCTTTTTTATACTTGAACACCTGTGCAGGACCAATCAGCTCCGAGGATCCGCCCAGACACTTACACACAGGGCATTCAATCAGACAGTGAATGACACCTGCAGCCCATCACGCCCTCACACACACACCCTCACACACACACCCTCACACACACACACAAGCACAAGCAGAGACGTCCACAACTAAATGAACTACACAGAATATCCGGACTGGATTTAGTAGAATCTACACCAGTAGCCAAATCAGTGGGTGCACTGTCCCACAACTAAAGTCAGCAGCACTTGCAAAAGAGATGGGGCGGGAGATTTGTATCCCCTTCACGGCCCCATTGCAGCCAATTAATTAATGCATTTTCACAGAAATAAAACTGTAAAAATAATAAAAGGTCCAAATTAATGAATTGGAACATGATGCATCGATCAAACTGTTATCTCCCCCATGGGCGGACCCCTCTTTGCGCACTAATCACGCATGCTCAGAAGACAACGCCAGAGCTTATGCTAGTGTTCTAAATCCAACAAGTTGCAGCAACATCATGGCAGAAAAGGTGCCAACAGCAGGTGTGAACATCTGTGCTGCGTTTGAACGGTGGCAAAAATTGAAAGCCCAGAATGGGCTGGACAGGTAGGTTCACTTTATGTCATTGTGATCTTTTGAGATCCGCACGATCCACAGAATGTGTTGTTTTTCACCCTAAAAGTGCCGAAAATGCGCGTTCCTGAGCTCTGAAGGCTTGCTTCGGAGGGAGGTTTGAAGAAAGGGGCTTGGACTTTTGAATTTAAAACATAGCCTGTTCTAACTGCTATTGCAGCATCATCAGCCCTACCTTTAATATGACTTCCTAGTCAAATTGAATTAAAAATAAATAATTCTACACACATTCCTTAAACAGTATGCTGAAATGTCCCCACTAAAATAAACCTGACTTTTCTCTGTTGCCTTGTCCTGCCAGCCACAATCAACACGATACGTACGCAGTGACTAACGGTGTATATAGGACAGGCAGTGAAGTAGACACCCCGTGGGTCGGAGCATCTGTTGCAGAGGGTTCAGCTCTGCCATGGAAAATTGGACATTTAGAAGCCAGCTGGAAGACCAGTCTGTCCTGCTGTGCTATCACTACTTAGGTGCCCACTGGCTCCATGCCACCACCAGCTACTGTAGAAGTCGCTGGAGCAAAGCAGCCAGAACAGATGGTGCCCCCACCACCTACCAGCAGCCGCTGTGAACTGACCACTGTCTACTGCCCACGTCCCCTGTCCACTGCTACAACCCCTGTCCCAACATTCAACTCCAGGATGAGTTTGAAGTCATGATAACTCAAGGTAAAAAAGTTTTTTTTGGGGGGGGAGAAGAAGTGGGGGGGAAAAAAAAGCTCAAGTGAGTGGAGAGTAGGTTTGAATGTAAATGGATCCCATTACGTTGTGTGTTTGTTAATGTAAGCAGCTGCGAGGCAGAGTCAGGGAATCAGCTGGTAGGAGAGAAAGTGCTCCACAGGGAAATAAAGCCATCTCCAGGCTGAACTCATTTGTCTGGCTGTGAACTGATAGATAATTATATTAGGAACTTTAAGTGCTCTTCTGTGATACAAGTATTACAACCATCTCTAAAGGCACGGAAAAAAAGTATGGGGGGGGGATATATATATGTGGAATATATATATATATATATATATGCACTTCAACAGGGAGAGTGGAGTGCATCTAAATATAGAGACGTATATTCCACACAAGCTACATTTGAAGTCATCGAGCAGCGCTACTGATACTGGTTCTGTGCGAGCCATACATCATACACAATCTGTTTGCATCAAACATTTATAGTAAGTGTCTGATAATGGAAGGCAAATCTGTAATCACACACACACACACGTGATAATGATAATGCACAAAAACAACAGTTCATACTCTAAGTATTAGAACAGAATGTTAAGATTTCATCTTCCACTGGTGTAGAGAACGAAATAAATAAGCAGACAACAATAATAATAATAACTCATAATAACCTGTGCATTTTTTTTTTTTAATCTAGTGATCCATCTAAAGTGTAAAGTTTGTGCCATGTAACCATGAGCGGTGGTAGAAATATTTATATTTATTCATCAAAAAGATGTAAGTATGTAACACAATGTGGGATTTGCTCTTGGGTTCCCCCCACAGTTGGGAAACGGTACTGTCTGTTACAACCGTCATATGTTAGGGTAACAGGTCAGCGTTTGTTGACAAGCCAACAACACTTGTGAAACAACCCTGTCTTCAGACCAGGTACAGTAGCCTATGTTATAGCATTTTATACAAATATAATTACATTGTTTATTAACTCCGGAAAAAAGGGCAAAAGAACAATAATGCTTTAGTTTGCTTTTGCAACTAAAACATTACTCGTCGTACGCACGTATTTTTGAACATGACTTCAATAACACACAAACTCGACAGATAGTAAGCAAAAACCTTACATGTGCTAGTGCAACACAAATGTGATGTATAGCAGACTATAAATTCATATATGGCTTCAATAATATGTACTTAAGCGGCTAAAGATAATATTTTCTCCTCTAGAAAGTCTATATTAATCTATTACTTATAGAAAGAAGTGTAGGAGGACATATGTTATGGATATATGTGGTGAAATGCAGCATGACTAAATTTTTTATTACAACAGTGAAATTAAATATGCAAGAGCAATTGACCCATCAACCAGCATAATCCTAAGATTAGTATTATTATTATTATTATTATTATTATTATTATTATTAAGACCACGAGACACAATAACTACCAAAAGCTTGTTAGAGGTTTCAGTATTATCAAATTCAGTTAGATATCTTATCAAGGATCTTTTTAAATTCATTTATATTATTTTAGTGTAATCCATTGATTTTTCAAGCTGTTAAATATCATTTGGATTAATGTGAACAAATGTCATTTCTTTCTGAAAAAGGGCTGTAATATTAATATTATCATATAATACATGTATTAATGCTTCATCAACATAAAAACTATGATATTACTTACCACAAGGACTTCAGAAGGTATGTCACAGCTTATGAAACTAATAATGAATACCCCTCTAAATAGAGGTGGGAATCATATAACGATGCATCAGGATATCTGTAAAACAAAACGTCCGTGAAAAGTTAAAAGAACAGGATTTCTCTATTCATTCACAACATAGAGAACAAAGCTTACTTTAGAGTGCCTTCATTTATTAATTAAAATATCGATATTTGCCCTGGCGCACCGACTATCGTACGAGGACGAGGACGGACGACGATATATATCACCCAGACGTTAAATATTCGTACTTAGAATGAATTCAAATGAAGTAGACTCACACATAAGTCCAAGACAAGACTTAAATGTTAACAGAAATACTTTATTTCACTATTACACAATAACAAGCCTAAAAGAAAATTTACAAAAAAAAAAAAAATCAAAAAAAATCTACAAAGCACCACATAATATAGACGACTCATAAATATTTCAACAAAACCTTATGCTAACTGCCTGGACTCTATCTAAGATATTGTCATCATCATCATCATCATTGAGAATCAATTAGAAATCAGCAAAAATGTTTGGACATCAAGCACACTCATGCCAGTAACAGTAATATCTTACAGATTCATGTAGCAATGATTCAGAGTGGGGGCAATGGTGATCCGTAAATGTCCACTTGCAGTGGTGAGACAAAACAAATAGAGTGGACTCGAGGAAACTGTAGTCCGTCGTCTGTTTGGTAAGATATAGAGATCTGCATTTGGTATAAAGAGGAGCTGAGAAGGCAGACATGGGTCACGAGAGTATTTGCAAGACACTTTGCTTTTAATGATGTACCAGATGAGTGGAGTTCACCACGGAGAATAAAGAAGAAACCAGTGTAAAGTACATGAAGGTTCATTTTGTACAATTGTCTGTATCTGACAATATGACATTATAGGAATTGTCCTGATTGGTGACTCCATCCATCTGGTTTGGCAGGCTAAATCAAATCCTAATACGCGAACACAATTTGACCCACACCTGTAGAAAGGACAGTGAAGAGACATAGGGGTGGTGTCACTATTTCTTACATGGAGAACACTGTACAGGTACCTTCAGATCTTCCAGGACTAAAGGCACATGGGATCCACTGAGCAACAGATGTGTCCGTTCTGGAAATGAGAGAAAAAAAAAAGGGGGAGGGCAAAGACACACACGCGTTATTGCCGTACTTTAACCTTGAAGTGCAGCCTTTTCAAGCTCGGCAGACAATTGTTTCAGGGAAAGGTCAGCGCAGTAGGCTCAGAATGGCATTTAACATTCCTAAGGGCAAAAATGTGGCAGCATTTCATCCAACGTGACGATATTCTACTGAGAATACAGATGTGAAGGGTCAAAGAGTCATTCCACCTCAATCTAAGGGGGAATGATGTTCTTCATCGCTGCATTCAGATTTGCCGGGACAGCAATGGGCAAATGAGAAACTGAAAAAAAAACAATAATACATCCATCCATTCATCCATCTTCTACTGCTTTATCATCCACATCTCAGTTCATCTCAATCTCAGCTGACATAGGGCGCAAGGCGGGGGAACACCCTGGACAGGTCGCCAGAACATCACAGGGACACAAATAGAGACAAACAACCATCCACTCGCACACTCACACCCACGGTCAATTTTTTTGGACTGTGGGAGGAAACCGGACAACCTGGAGAAAACCCACGCACAGGAGAAAGGCCCTCGTTCCAACCGGGTGGCGAACCCGGGTCTTCTTGCTACAATAATACCTCATTAACACCAAAATTAGTGGAAGACAGGGGGCCTTTCTGCACGGAGTTTGCATGTTTTCCCCGTGTGTGCGTGGGTTTTCTCCGGGTTCTCCGGTTTCCTCCCGAAGTGCAAAAACATGCGACAAACTGTCCAGGATGTACCCCACCTATCACCCTATGTCAGCTGAGATTCACAAAGCTCATAAAGCAGCAGTAGAAGATGGATGGATGTTTTTAGACTGTGGGAAGAAACCAATGTAGACAACACGCACACACGCACGCACGCACGCACGCACGCACGCACGCACGCAAGGCAACATCACAAACCACTTCCCCGCCGCATGTCTGTTATTGGGTTTATGACTGGTGGAAAACGCGCTGAGGTTTGTGTTCATGCATATGAATTCAATATAAATCTTTGACATTTTTTTAAAAGACTGCAGAAATATAGAATATTTTTCAGTTTGTCCTCTGAGAATATTGATTGCTAGGCAAGCAGGGGGAGAATACTTTATATACAGCATATATATATATATATGCTGTATATGTATATATATATATATATATGTTTTTTTATAAATATATATATATATATATACACATAAAAAAACATTGTAAACTTAGGAAGTCAGTCTTAGCTGGTGGATTACTGCTAAAGCTGAGCAGACTCACTCATGCTCACAATATATAATGAAGGGTATACTGTGTCAGTAACTATAGCTGCCTCTGCAGGTACGTCTATTACAAAACTCAAATGGTTGAATACATAAAAACTGTGGAAGGAAGCCTTCTCCCATGATTTCTCCTACTTTTCAAGATAGACGCTTTACAGTACACACATGCCAACATGTCTGCTTGTTTAACATAGTGCATTGGAAACAGCAGTGATTCCTCCGCAGGTTGCAGGTTTCTGTTGGTCCAAGTTCCATGTTCATTCTTATTCAAAGAAAGAGTTTGAAATTCTGGGGGTTGTGCTTATTGCCTTTTGGCTGGGAATGAATAAGAAGACAGATAATACCTTCATTCCATAAAACACTGAATTACAGCAAGCGCAGTAAAGTGTAACGTCTGGAAACAGCTGTCTGGTCATCACTGTGAGGTTGCCAGGCAACACAGGGAGAGACTTCAGGTAGTCATATCTCCTGAAATTTTTATACTTTTTTTTTTTACACAGGGTTTCGTACAAATATAATAAGAGATATGGGTTTAATTAGGGGCTTTAGAGGTGCTATTGTTAGAGCCAAGTTGTGTGAGTAGCAGCAACAGCAATATGTGTAATTCACAAAGTGTTTAACTAAGGCTTTGAAAAGGAGGCGTGATCGCAAAGCTGCACTATAAGCTGTGTCTAAAATGAGGGGCCAGGTTCGTGCCCTTTGGGCAACTTTGTCTCGTTAGACTTTGACTGCCAAAACAAAATGAAAGGGTGTGTTCTATAGATGAAGTCCGACAAACGAGTGACTAGTGACTTGTAAAGCAGTTGTTTTCAGTGTAAGTGAATCATTAGAATCACTTAATAAAACTATTTGTGCATTGCTGTCGCTAAATACACCAGATTCCTCTGTTGAATATTGATATTTTAGACATTTCTCTGGTAATTGTTGGAGATTAACCCATGTGCTTTAGGTGCGACATTGTTCAGTCTTTTTAACTAAGCTACACTTCTTGTGTGATTCTTGTGTCGGACGTGTCTTCCTCTGAGCAAACAGTGGCCGGCAGTCTGGCGACGTCAAGCATAGTAGGCGACGCCAGAGTAGCTACTAAAAACAGCCAAGTACAATGCTAGTGGAAACGCAACTTAACCGTGCCGTGCTGAAGGAAACAAGCCAAGTGACATAAAATATAAATAAATTGTGTGTCATATCGTGGGTAAAACATGGGAACTGCTGGTGGAAACCTCATCAAAGCTACTTCATGACACACCTAAGGTACCAGATTGCTGTTATTTATGCTACCACCGGGGGCGCCAATTTTAAAACCTACCTATGGGTCTTTCCTGCATATAGTCGCGTTTCAGTGGAGGACAGCCTCTTGCAACATTATGATGCATTGGTCTGGAAATGCAGCCTTTAGAAGGGTGCTGCTTCTAAATTAGGACACAGCCAATATAATATATAATAATAATATTATTATTATATATATATAATAATAATAATAATAACCATGAAAGCAGCTTTCACATTTATCACTATATGTAATAAATGCAATTTCTGGACCATAATGTACTGTTCCTTCCACAAACACTATGGGTCAGTTCCCAAACCATTTTTTTATTTGTGCCAGTGAACTAAGCAAACTGTAATTCGCCGTCTCACGGCTGCCTGCAGGGCCGGCTGCTTACCTTGCACTGGCACAGAGTGCACTCAGTGCCATGTTTAATCCAGGAGGAGCCGCTGAAGCGTGAGATGTTGTGCTCGTCTGTGCACGTCTTGGTGATGTCGTTGCGGATGGTGTCGGCCAGGCAGGGGTCGGTGACACAGCGGGGACAGCACTCGCCCTCGGGCACCACGGTGAACTCACAGTCCACGGGCGGGCATGGCAGAGGCCAGCAATCCACCTGCCCCTGCTGTGAAGGCGGAGAGGGAATATTTGATATGGATTAAAGGTGAAGAGCGAGAGAGAGTGAGAGAGAGAGGGGGCGCAAAAGCAGAGAAAGCTTCAAAATTAATCTCTGCTAATGCACTATTGCATTTTCCATTTCTTCTTCTTCTGCTTTTTATTTGCATGTTATCGCAAGTGTCTCCATTTGATGAAAAAAAAATAGATGAGCGGGGCAATCTTTCAACACAGTCAGCTTTTTTTCTGTGAGGTAAATGCTCGAGCTTTTTAATTGATTTGCTCTCGTCCATCTCTCTTATTGTTGTTCCTATATTAATCTCACAGCAAACTTACAGCACAGAAAGCGTTATTGGATTTCTCCCACTGCCCTTTTTCCTCTGGCCTAAGAAAACATGGGCAACCATGTTTTGGCCAACGCTACACATTGTACCTCGTGTATGCTAAATCACTCTGGCCTGACCCACTTCTGCTTACTCTTGTCATTTGTGGGCATTTTTTTGTTTTTTTGCTCTGCACCTCATTGGGACTTGAAATATGAGCTCAGACTTTTTAAGTTTAAACACACAAGGAGATTAAAAAAAGGCACACACACACATAAAGTTAAAAGAGATACAATGCAAGAGTCCCACCGGGAATATTTAATAACACTGAAAATCTTCTGGCTCAGCATTTCAGAAATGGTGCTGTAAATGAGCCCGGCGATAAAGCACAGGCTCACGCAGCGCTAATACCCACTCCCTGCCTCCATGTATCGTGTAAACATTTGAAGTGGGAACTCTTCGCCTGTAGCAAGATGGAGAGACGGAATACACTCGTATTTGTCCCTTCATGCAGATGTGGTCCATGATCACAGAGGAGTCTGCACACTATCAGCCTGTATTTACACAAAACAGTGTGGCATGTGCACTCGTTCAGTTTAAAATGAATTTATTGAATTCACATTATTCCCAAGGTTCTGTTATGGTATGGTATTTCACTTCAATGTAATATGCATTCCTTTACACATGTGCAGGCACATGTAAGGATTCACTGAACGTAAGATAGAGTGTTGCCTCCAGAATATTAGAATCTAGTGACGTTTTTCTTTGACCGGGAATGATCCTGTGAAGATCACTCTCTTTTTAACAGGTATGTGTCTCAATATGTCTCACCCTATGGCTAAGTAACTGAATTCTTATTTCGATCATCTGGTAACTTATCAAGAAAGCGAAACGCGTGATCCATGTGTAAAGAGTCTGCAAAGGCCACATTCTTCATATTAAAATGATTGCATGGGCTGCAGAGACAGTTAAGCTGGTCCCAAGCAAGCACTCTGACACCAATAGAAACCCCTGTATAAGCAACTGTAAAAGCACTGGACCAAAAACCAATCAGTTGCAACATAATTTTGATGGTTTTTTCATACTTTTTAGATGTATGTCTTGTTTTTAAAATATTAAATGGGCTTGTAAAGAAGAAAGGCGGCGGCAGCAGCAGCAGCAGCAGCAGCAGCAGCAGCAGCAGCAGCAGCAGTAGTCGGGCAACAACCAGAAGAGACTGTGTTGTACAATACAGACGTATAAGGTTTGGGCAAAAAGTCTTCTCAGTAAGGGCCTCCAACTATTGGAATAGTCTTCCTGTTGATACAAGAGAAAGTACAAACTATTCAGTTTTAAAACTAAACTTGAATGATGGATTAAAATGAGCCACACTTCCACTCTTTAATAACAAACCTACCATATATTTGTGCTGCTTCTTGATAAGACCTAATCATGTTAGTACTTACAATTGTCTTATTATAGCATTGCAACACCTGTAGTGTATTGTACTCTGGTACATTTACATTTTAGGGTTAAACTGAAATGTACACTGTCCCTTGTAAATAAATAAATAAATAAATAAATAAAGAAAGAAAGAAAGAGGAGATCGTAGTGGCCGCGTGTGTCTGCTGTCACTGTGTATTTTAAGGCCCTTGCTGTGGCTCTGCTAAGTGAAGCAGCGTTCAAGGTTCACTTCACATCCCTGTCATGTCACTGGAACCCCAGCGCGATATCACCCAGCAGCCTTCTCCCTCGACCATTTCAAGCGCCGCTCTTCACAGACTGCGGCTGGTGGCGCTTTGCCTCACATGCGCGTCCCCATGCATCTTTAATTGATCGTGTTTTATGTCCGTTTGTGTGCGGACATGTCTACACTCTCAGACGCGGGTGTGTGTGTGTGTATCTTATAAACATGCTGGTGTTTGTATACTGCATGACCGTGTTCTCAAATATGTTTGTGTGCACGTGTGTCAATATACAGTAAATAAGTGAAGCGGTTTTTCAGCCGAGTGTGCTTCTTTATTCCCTCTCGGCCGAGCGGTAATTTCCGAGCCCCCGTGTAATGGTTTGCTGTAAGACATCCAAGAATCATCATCCGAGGTCCAGGCATCAAGGCGGTATTACAATGGCAGCAGGGGAGGAAGAAAATGTCACTGCTGTTGCTCCTCAGACCATCTGACCGTCTGACAGGAGCCAACTTATATTAGCTACAAGTATGATGGATCTGCGAGAGCAGCAACGAGAGGGGAACAAGCCGGAAAAGGAGTCATAAAGTGCTTGTCTTGAGATCCGCTACCAGGAAGATGAATGGTGAGTCACTGAACAGAAGGGGTGACACTGGTGTGGGCGTATGTTACAGCTAAATGTGGGTGAGACAAGACAAGTGTGGTAGAAGCACAGCCCTGGCATTTAATATGCACGCAACCATGAAGTACATCGCAGGTAGGAGGATTTATGGTTTGTGTCAAGTTGGAGACACTTATGAAACACTTTGCCCGTGGTGCTTGAGTTGCAGAGTAAAAACCACCATGTAAACAAGGATCAGCGCGTCAGAGGATGTGAACACGGAGAAAACGACGCCTACCGTGAAATATTCCTCAACTACACGAACGTGTGACATGTAGAGGACACTCCAACTTCCGGCTCTCTTAACCTTGAAAGTACCTCTCAGTGAATTGTACCGTTCCATCACTGCAGATAACGACGCAGAAGGTCCTTTTGAATCGAGTGAACGAATGAATGAATGAACCACCCACTCACGTTTCTTTTGCTAGGAGATAAAAAACAATTTCAGGTTTCTTTGTTCTGCAATCCTGATATTCACCTCTTAATCACTCCTCCTCCTCTTTGGCCACAAAACAAACTCCTCTCCTTGACTTTCTTAACAGAGCACCATCGCTCCGTCATTTCCATGGAAACTGCTATGCAGTGTATTAGCTACACGTCTTGTGCGAGCGCTGCGGTGCGTCACTTTTATGTTTTCACTCTCACTGTAAGAAAAAAAACCAAAAAAAAAAACCCCAGCTCTTCTTGATAAAAAGCAATAACATTACATTACTCACCAGACACTGACACTGCTGACAGTTCTCCACCCAGGTGTCTCCACTGCCGTAGGTGAGCAGGCCGTTCTGGTGCAGACACTGGCTGCTCAGTCGAGGGTCACACTCGGGGCAGCAGAACAGGTCGGCGTTGGGGTTGTCGCAGTCGCAAACCATCCTGCGGCACATGACTTGGCCGGCCTGAGCATGCAGAACAAATTTCACATTTTACCACAGGACCGCACACACGTGTGTGCAGGCACTACACCACTCAGCCATAAAGGAAATAAATGTAGTATTGTTGATTTTAGAAACAAACATGACAGGAGTCTTTTTTTTTTTTTTCCAAAGCAGAAATGTCCAAAATGAATTGGCACCAGCTTATATATTATTAAATATATATTTGCAGATTTATACCTCTATGTCTCAAGGTTTAGGAGCCATAATCAAACAAGCTTTTATACACTGATTTTCAGATGGCTGACATTATAAAATAAAGTGATAATCGTTTAAATCTACAGGTTTGTCAGTGTTTTATTTTAGAACAAAACACAGCTGCAGACAAACACTCATGTACTGGATCTGAAACAATAACTATTTGCATACAGCATGACCTCAGCCACACTTTGTCTTTTCTTTGGTGTTTGACCTTGGTTTCTCCTTTGACGTGGTTGAGACTGTCCATCTAGCGTCCAGCTGTGTTTGCCCACCTCCAAAACAATAACATGTTTACTCCTCTGTTCACTCAATCACTCAATACAACACATTTTGACAGGCAGCTCTTCAATCTCTCTAATCAATTAATATAACTAATTTAATTAGGCAGCCATTCCTGCCCTGGTCCTTTGTAATCAAATGAATAATTTGCTGCTTCATCATTCACTACCGACACTAATCCACTATAATCACCTTTCACTGCTGCCAGACATTGGGTATTAGGCAAAGTGTGACTGGTCTGTGACCTGATATTCATAGAGGAAAAGTGGTATAATCGAATGGCTTTTCAAGTACAAATGTTCCCGCTACACGCTGGCATCAGAAATCAATAGAAACAACTACATGAAAAGCATGAGTCACTCTGGCAGGTCTTTGACACGACTAGGTCAAACCGTGACACGGGTTATGTTCAGATCAATGTGCAAACTGAAGGTGTCGTTCAAAGCTGCCGTGGAACCACAGTGCACTATTCATTCATATACGGTCCTATACAATTCTATATTTATATTTATAGATTTCACTGCATTTACTTCCTGAACAGAAGTCAAACAATATATTTATATATAATTAGCTATTAAATTGACCACTCATTAGAATAATTGAATAAAAAAAAAATTGAACATTTGACATTGAGTTTATTACGAATGACATAATAACATAATAATAATAGTAAAGTTAACAGAATTTAGAAGATAATAGTGCAAAGTGGTTTAATCTTAAGAAACAGACTGGGCCCAATAATTGGTTTATTGGTTAATGATTGTTTATAACCTGTATGTGACCTGAGGGTCGTGAACCATCTCAGGACATTTAACATTTTTCTCTGTATGAAAATCTGCTGCGTTTTAACCCTTTACATCATTTCAGTTGGACATTACGTGAACGTTTAACGTCAACTTTGACTGATTTGATTTGCTTAAACTGCTAATCCATATCGCAACACTGTCATTGTTATTGTATATTTGTACCTGCACCAATACTTTAATCTTACATCTGATGCACAGCATTAACCAGAGAAAGCACTCAGAGAACACAAACTATATCAATATACTCCCAAGGTTCACAATTTATTATTATTTTTTAATCCTGAATCTTGATCTGTGTCTGGATTACCACCAACAATCAGATCATTTTCGTCCTTAGGCTGTAACATACCAGTGAGTTACATCTAATACATCAATTCCCCCTCATCTTTGGGGGCACTGGTGCCAATCGCAGCTGACGTAGGTCAAAAGGCGGGGTACAGTACACCCTGGAGAGGTCACCAGTCTATCACAGGGCCACACATGACATGCAGGGACATTAACATTCATTCATTTTGTTTAAAGGTCAATGAGGCACATGTTTCCACATCAAAGTCACCATATTTACCCCGTGTGAAAACTTGTGAATCCTCCGACTGTTATAAATTGAGTTAAAGGAATCATATTTCACATTAATGCAACATAAATGTGAGTGTTTTGCTTAAAGCAGAGCAGTATGTTTACAGAGAAGGGCAATAAACCATGACATTTGTCCCGTGGGTAACAGGATTGTTTGTTTAAAGGAATATTTTTGTATGGTCTTTAAGGTCTGTCGCCTTTGTCTCACAGTTCTCTTTATCCATCCGCTGATTCTGATTCTTACCTGACAGGAGCACACCGAGCACCGATCACTGTCCAGCACCCAGATCTGCCCACTGTGTTTGACCTTGTTGTCATGGATACAGTCGCCCGTGCAGTTGTGCCCGTGGGGACACCGGCAGTCGTAGCCTCCGTCCAGGTTGAAGCACACCGTGTCGTTGGCACAGGTGTTCCTCCCCGTCTTGCATTCATTAATGTCTGCGGAGAGCACAAGAAAAGACGACATCATACTGATGCTCCTGCTGCAACAAGGTTTCTACAGCCTCTGAACAACACACTGAAGGTTCACTGCACCCAAAACTGGCTCATCAAAAGCTTTAAATGCTATTGTTACCTGCGGAAATTCAACATTTTCCAGACCACAGAATAAAACAGCCGTATACAACTGTAATATAACCCAGAAACCCACTTCTGGCCAAATTACAACTTTGCTTTGTGAGACGCAGCCTTAGGAAGAGCCTTTAGAATGCTTTTTTTTGTTTTCCCCTCTTGCATCTGAGACTGACAGTCAAGAATGGGGTCAACGAGTGCAGCAGCACAAGCACTATTGTTACAGGTGATGCTTCAGTGTAACTGAAGATTGACGGTTTCCATGTTGACAGGTGACACGTCTCCTGACAGGTCGTATGAGAGAGAATGTGAGAGAAAATGAACAGGCTGTGTAAAGAAAGCTGACATTTTGGAAGGACAACACACGGCTAATGACAAAACCATGCATTCATACCATGACGAACACCAAGTGTAACACCATGTAAAACAAAAGTTATGGTTTTGATAAATTAGGAAGCACTGTTTTAACGGCTTATTTCTGTAACTTGAATCTATTTAGTCTAAAGGAAGAAATCAAAGAGAAGAGAAGCTGGGACTGAGGTGTCAGTGTAACTGAATCTAAATGGAGTGTTGCATTATACAAACATAACATTATTATGCCGTTACTAGTAATATATAACACAAGACACTTAAAAATGTGAATTTAATGTATTCATTCTAAAAATAAATTATTTCCATACAAAATACTGTCGCAACATTCATGAAATTATACATTTTTATATGCAATAATGGTTTAAATAATACATTGATAATTACGTTTTTACGCACAGAATGAATTAGATGATACAAATTGAACTGCGCAAGTCATGTTTTTTGTGATTTTGGTGTCAAATTAGATTCCCTTGATTTATCAGCCTGCTTATCTTATAGCCATTTTTCTTTTTTCTTTTTTTTACATATTTGTGTAAAACCGAGGCAGCTCACTCACCTACACAGGACTCCCCATTGGTGGAAAACAAGCCATTGTCATGGTAGCCATCACGGCACTCACAGTGGTACCAGCCGGGCAAGTTAACACAAGTGGATTTACTATCACACTCGACAAAGCCATTGGCACACTCATCAATATCTGAAGAGAAAGAGAAGAGAAAGAGAAAGAGAAGAGAAGAGAAGAGAAGAGAAGAGAAGAGAAGAGAAGAGAAGAGAAGAGAAGAGAAGAGAAGAGAAGAGAAGAGAAGAGAAGAGAAGAGAAGAGAAGAGAAGAGAAGAGAAGAGAAGAGAAGAGAATCAGTGTTGTGTTTATTTAAATATGCATTTGTTCCACTTTTGCACAAAAATCCTATACAGTCTCCTCTTATAGTAACAGATGCAGGAAAAGAGATAAACTCAGAGGTTGTGTGTTCACTTCAATTAAACTCTATGTGGAAATAAGAAGGATATGTGGAGAAGCACCTTCTACTGCAGCCTATGGGTGGTTGTCAATAGACGGGAGGTGATGTTTGTTTTCATACAGTCCTCACTCCTCCTGCTTCAGCTCTCTAATACAAGCCTTGAATGACATGCACTGACTGTTCCCTCTGTGTCTTTAATCCTTTGTTCTTCCCATGGTTCTGTTTGTTTCTTTTCATCCGCACTTCCTCGTTTCCTTTCAGTCCACCGTTCAACCGTTGCATTTCACCCTTCACAACTTTTCCCCCAGACATCGACCAAGAACAATACAATTTAAAACTCAGAAGTCCCAGAAGAGAGAAACAGAAGATCTCCCTGATATTTCATCTGATATTTAATTCAAAAAAAAAAAAAAAGGGGCCAGGGCCACACAAGAGGGGACATAAATCCTGTTATTACACAGTAGGACTAAATATGTTAGGAGCAGACATGTACTGTGATTAAATGTGCCTGCATAGCCAATGATGGTTTTTTTATGGCCGTGCCTGATGCATGATGCTCTGCTCTCATTATGAAAATGGCAGTGTGCCGTGTCTGACCTTCTATACGACTGCTTGAAACAGTATCCCCCACCGAGAGACAGGCAGACGGGCTCATGGTCCCCCACTGCCCAGGCAATAATGGAATTAAGATCTATTGGCTAATGAGTCCTCAGTCTTTTAATAGAATTTCTACAGCAGATTAACCGTTGATCAAATGTCTCACAGATTAGGGGCCTATCTAGTAAGAAATGACCCACATTTGTCTGAGTCCAGAGCAGGTTTGCTGAAAAAAGCTGGATAGAATAGAATAGAATGCCTTTATTGTCACTATACACAGGTACAATGAGATTAAAAACAACCAACTAATAGGAATAGAATCTTTTTGGTGTTGCAGACTTTAACGCTTTTCAGCTGTTAATTCCATTACTATGTTAAAACATACAGTACATACAGAGGCTATAACAATGTGCAATATATCCTTTTTTTCCCAGCACAACCTAGGCAATTTCTTTTTAAATTTTCACCAACTACATAAACACACCTGAGCAAAAAGTACTCAAACTGTTTCAAATTGGATTGAATCTGTGAAATCTGGAAATATGTCACAGTTCAAAGCTAGTTTTTATGAACAAAAATGAAAGTCTATTTTGTGACTTCTACACAATTATTGCTACTTTAAAAATGCGATATAAAATTAATCTTAACCTTGACTCAACAACATAAAAGAAGACAAAAAAAACCACACATGTTTAAAGCCTGAATATATAAACCTCTAAACACACACACACCCCCAGGATGTCCAAAGAAAGAGTTGTGTATTATTCCCATGACAATTTACCATGATTGCACCTGTGGCACAGATCCGTGCTGCGTGAGCACTAAGGGTTAAAGCTAATGCTCTCATTTGACTAATCACATTAGTTTGGTGAGAGTAGAGTTGTGCATTTTCCCTCCTTAAGACATTGATGGCAGGTGAAAAGGACAGAAACCAGAGGCCTACAGCAAACGCAATAACTGGCCACTCTTTGTAATTAATGTATATTATTCCCACACATGGAGAGCCTGTGAAAGTCACCATGATAAAACACAGGGAAGCTTTTAAAGGGAGAAAGCTGCATGAGATATCCTGCCGTATATTAATAAAATCAAGTTGAATTAGTTTGAATTATCCTCTTCTCCCCAATTAGGCTGTAGGAAATTGTTCAAAGTACAACTGAGCAGTCAGATACTATTTATAACAGACACTAATGGTGAAGTCAATCTAAAAATATGCAAATGAGTTATTTTCAGACAGTTTCATTCAGGGATTTTAAAAGCTCCACTGTCTGGCTATAACAACAGAAGGTTACGCCCTCAACAGAAGACATGTCATTTCCTTTTTTTCCCCCCCCTTTTTTTTTTAAATCTGAGTCAAACCTGTCAGCCACAATTATGGCATAATGCATCTCAGCCCGACGTCAAATCGACTTCTAAAGTGCCGCTTCAGTAACTGTGAAAGTCACCGTTGTCGCAACTCACACTCGACAAGATGGAATGTGTGAGGGAGCAAAGATACAACGCGCTTGCAATCATCCTGCGTAAATGATAACAGAAGATCATTGTAATTAAATCATCAAAAAAAAATGACAAGTCGAAAGGAGCGCCGCTTGAAAGCTCCGTCTCGACTGAATCGTGAGGGTTTGGGGTTTGTTGAGTCTGAGATGTGGCTGGTGCTCTGCTTCCTCTTATTAAATCATGTCATGTTTTCCCCTCACTCTGCTCCGAATGAATAAAAATGACTACACAAACAACATGAAAAACCATCTTTGCGAATCTCTCGGAGAGGTCAAGGCCACAGAAGAACATTTATTTCGGCTGCGCGGTGACACGGTGACTCACAGAGAAATACCACAAAGGATGGGAGGATGAGGATGAGGATGGGCTTGATGAAGAGGAGAGGAGACAATGAAGGGAAAAGGAAGAACCGTTTGCTCTGGAACAGACTGCAGTTTTCCTACTCGTTATCCTGAGTGACAGCCTGGAAACAAGGGCTTTATTAAGGCAACTCAAGTGGACGGTTTCCTCTGCCTCCTTCTTGAGCTGCCACTGTGCCATGATCCTCCCCTCCTTTCACTCTTCACATCTACTGCCTTCACCTTTCGATGCGTCTATTTATTTTACCTCATCTCATATCTGTCCCAAATCTGAGCCAACACCTGCGGTGCCCTCATCGTCACCTTCGCTCATTCCTACTGATTGCTCCATGTTTGAGCAGAAATAAGTAGAGTTCAGATGTTTGTCGATGTTACCCGCTTCTTCTTCATCTATCCCTTTCATTATTGTTCCAACTTCCTCCTGTTGACATTGCTAACTATTCCAATCCTGAGCAGATGCAGCTCTGTGCCATAAATCCATCCATCCATCCATCCATCCATCCATCCTTCCTTCCTCCTCCCTTGACACTTCCCTCCTCATGTCATTAACCATCTCTGAGTGACAGATGGCCCCAGGAGTGTTGGCATACAGTTCTGCTGTTTTGGATTACTTAGCACAGCACCAACTACTGCCATATGTACATTTTCCTGTACAGTAAACTAATTCAAAATCTTCTTCCACAGAGGTCTACCGGATAATCCTGATAGGCTGCAGGGGGAGTTATTAAAATAAAAAATAAAACAAAGCATAACAACAGAACCTCCCTCCTCCCTCAGTGGAGTCATACATTTGCAAATAAGTGGATTTTGAAACGAACTGAATTTGTCATGTCAGATCCCATTTATGACGGTGTTTGAGAACAAGCTGCAGAGGCTCCAGGTTGATAAAAGTGTGTACAGAGCTTTCATTGGCAAGAACATGACACATTGACGAGGCAGGAAATGGATCCTTGCTCTTTTATGCAGAACGAGTGATTGTCACTGGTCCTCGGTCTCCATTGAGAAAGTGTGAACTCAAATAATCAATCAATCATCGTGAAACCTGAGGCGAACGAAGTTACACGCTGCCCTCCCGAGTGACGCCGACACTGAAACGCAAATCTATATCTGTAACCACTCATAGTAGATTGGAGACCAGCTTCTGTAGCTGCAAGCGCGTACAGATCGCTTACCTATAGCTGTGAAATTGCTTCGACCTTTACCATCAAGTTCAGAAACAGACAGCTGATCTCTGCAGTCACAACACATGTTAGAGTAGGTTTCAGAACGACTGTTATTGCGTTAGTTTTGAAAGCTTGGTGACAAAGGCTTTCCATAGATGAGAAATGTTGCTTCAGTGCCACAGTGGGAGGGACTGAGGCGTTCGTCTGATCGACAACTGAGCCAACAAGGGACACCGAGACGCATTATAAACAAACGCGTGTCCGTAACTGCTGCTTCAGCTTAAAGGGCAAGTAGCTGTATTCACAGCTGCACGGCCTCAGAAAGCCGTCATGATGAGAACACTAATGAGTCTTCATTAGAAGGTGGGGATAGTCAAATTAGAGGCCCTGCTCAGATGGTAATTAAAGCTCCGGTGCATAATTTGTGGTGATCCAATCCAAAAACATTCCGACCTGACTGAGGACAAGATGCATTTATTCTGTCAAACTGCTGAAGAACTGGCTTTTAGGAGCAGATAATAATAAATGCACGTGGATGCCTCTTTGTGTTTCCAACCAGTTTTCTAGATCAATGTTTCCTCCATCTGTCCTGACGTAAAATGAATCACTTGCTTTGTGCGGTG